>NC_081407.1:346872737-346930237 GCF_030272615.1 Cryptomeria japonica | reverse complement strand
AGTTGGGCCTACTCAAATACTTAAAAAATCATTTCTTAAAGAGTTTGTACAGTTCAAAAATTCATATATTATATGTTTATAATAAAAATGATGTGTTTTTTTTTCTATTTTAAATAGTTCTTTTTTTCAAATTAATAAATAGCAACAAAAGTCATTAAATTTATTGCAAGGTAGTTTTGAGTACAACTGAGGGAGGACGATGGTTAAGGTTCTGGAGTTTGGGTTTTGCTTGAATGTTTCTAAAGTCTTTAAAAAAAAAGATAAACCACTTTTTTTTTACAAACCTCGCAGTAATTACATTTCATGTGACAACATTGTTTTGAGGCATTTTATCTAACAACTCATGCGTCTTGTTTATAGACCCGCATTTTGTATACGTATCTATCACGACAATTGTGACTACAAACAAAATTCCTCAATCCTTTATCCTATGTTGTACATCCATACCATATTCTCTGTAAAATCTAGGTCGGACCTACGCAAAAATGTTAAAAATTTGATCAAATTAGAGGTCTAGCACCACGGTGGGTGCCAAAAATGTGCACCCGATTTGTTGGAAGCCTGCAATACAACAAGCAAACATCAAATGCACCCATGAAACATTATATCAAGAAATATGAATGAGGAAAACACATTCATCAAACCAAAATTTCTCAAAACCATCGCATGGTCCTCTATCTCCAAGGATCTTCAAGATTCAAGGTGGCTCTCACTTGGAAGAGCACTTGATCTTTAAGATCACAACCTAAAGAACAAGACTAAAGGATGAACTAGAAGCAAAATGGATACAACTAAGATCCTAGTGATTAGATGAAAAATTATTGATATGAAATGCAAGATGGAGGTGTATTTCCAAATCGAAAGATTAAGTGATGTAATTAAGCTAAGATGAAGATGAGATATGAGAATGTCATGGAATTGATATGAAATTAAGTTAAAAAATGATCTAAAACATGATATAATCTAAACTATGATGCAATTAGGATGGCCTAGATGCTTGAGGATGAACAATTGGAGCTCCTTGATAACCTGCACAACAAAATAACTATAATATGGATGCATAAAAGTGGATCCTTTGATATGAGACAAGGGCTCATTTTATAGAGTGGGAGGTTTGAAAACCAATGGTCAAGATTGAAGGGATGATCAAGGGCTAAGATTGAAAGGGAATGAGGTCTCAGGTTGGAAGGCTTAGGCTTGTGACTGTATACACCTAAAAATGGTCTGAAGATAGTTAATTAAATACATAGTTATTTGATTAATTCCCCTTCCTAATTAATTGAATTCACAAGCAATTTAATTAATTTTTCTATTCATCTACTAGTAAATAAATCTAAATGATTTATTTATATAGTTCATCTCACATCCCTCTTTGATTAATTAATTCTAAATTAATTAATGTCTCCTCATATTAATCAATTCTTTGAATCCCTAATTAAGATTAACAAACTCAAGTTTGTTGAGATTAATTACCATTTTCCAATTATTTGAATTTCTAAATTCAAATGAGCACATGGCTCCTAACTTTAACCACCTAACCTAACCATCCCCTAACTTAACCCATTCAATCTAATCTTGGGTCTAACTAACCCTATCCTATCTTGCACATTCTAACCTCCTTATCCTAACCTCCCATGGTGTGGATATTCTCTCCTTGAGACACCTGACACTTTTGCCACGTGTCTCCTCCCTTGGACACTTGCCCTCTCATGAGCAAGGCTCCTTGACACTTGTCACCATAGAGATGACAAGTGTCCCTTCCTCCAACCTCTTCTCCAACTTCCTCAATCTTGGCCCTTGATATCTTCAGATCAATTCTAGACCGTCGATTCCTGCCACCTCAGCTTTGGCCTTGGAATTCCTATAAATATCCCTCATTTTGGAGCAATATGGATCCCAACTTATATCAATTTAGGCATCATTACTATAGGGCAATTTTCATTTCAATTCTCTAGCTTTTAGCTTTTGGATTTATCATAGCATGTTAATCTAGTTTCTTAAATCATGCATTTCATATCATCTCCATAGTCAATCATGATCAAATAGCTACTCAACTCTTGAGTTGTCACTTTGGAGGTCATTGCTCTGTTGAGAACCCATCAATCCAGCACCTTCAAGGTCCTCAAGAATAGAGGAAAATGACACATTTCAAGGAAGTCTTATGGTTTGCATCTTTGATTTAGTTTTGAAATTAAGCTTTTCAATTATACTTTATTGTCTCATTATATGTGTATGACTCTTATTATAACAACATTTTTAGCATCACAGTGACAAGTGTCACAAAGGGGAAGTGGGTGCAAGGGTAATTGTGGTCCCATGTTTGAAGGCTTAAACTTGTGACAAGTGTCACAAAGGGGAAGTGGGTGCAAGGGTAAATGTGGTCCCACATGTGTGAGCACATCTTGGGAAGAACAAATATCCTAGGGGAAAGGGAGATATGTGCTCACACATGTGTAAGCAACCTTGGGAAGTCCAAGTGGATTAATTAGGATAATGAGGGGATTAGATGAGTTCTAGAAGAATATTAGCATACTAATGGGAAATGTAGGAGGATGTAAGTGGGGGAAAATAGGCAAATTTTTAGATAATATAAAAAGATTTATTTTAGCCAAAAGGGTTAAGTGTGCGGGAAAAGCGGGGCGATGAAATTTAAAATGCGAGAATGCGGTCTCAAAGAGGTTTTCTCACACACCCACGGGACTTCTTGGTACAAGTTATGGAGTCATGAGGAATGACTCAACTTCCCAAGGTTGATTCCATGGTTCTCTATCTCACAAGGTCCCTCAAACCAATACCTTTGCTCTCAGATCACTGAGCAAAGTGGCTTAGGGATGATGAATGCAAGAATGAGGGATGCTTATGATTGATCTAATTATGAAATGCATCCTATCTATGCATGATTCTACAAATGCAATAAACTAGGTTATAAGATGACAAGATTAGTAGCAATACTATCCTAACATGATATACTAGTTTATGTTTTAAGTTAATGATAAAGGAAATAGTCTAAAATACTTATTAGATTAATTCCTATTACAAAGAGAAGCTAGATGTATTGATAAATTTGAGCATAAATGAGATACTAAAAGCTTGCATGGATCCTTAAAATGGAGGAATGAGAGCTCTATTTATAGTAAAAATAGGGCAATGGATGGTCAAGATTGAAGGAGTTAATCAAGGGTCAGGATTGAAAGTTATCAATCCACGTTTACAATTTTCACCAATGAAGTGGTGACAATTGTCAACATAAGACTGGCTGAGAGGAGATGAAAGAAGCATTAAATGCTTGAGAAGACCTTATGGTTACCTTAGGAGGTAAGGGTTAAGGTTAGGTTAGGGTTATCCAATGGATAAAGCTTTTATCCAAGGGGTAAACTCTTGTGCAAAGGTTAAAGGAATAACCATGGTCAAAGAAATGAATGTTGGATGAGACCCCTGGGTTAGATGGAGGTTAAGTTAGTCAAAAAGTCTCTAACCATGCCACTAAGGGTTAGTTAACCATTAATGGTTTGAAGACTTTGGGGACAAATTTGTAAGAGTCCTTCCAAATTTGGGGGTATTCAACAAGTTAGCTTGTTGAATGGATAAAGGCTTTAATGCTTTTAGAAGACTTTACTCCAAATTTGATAAGTGACCTCCTCAAATTTAGGGAAAGGGGATAATGAATGGGTTTGGGTTAATTGATTAGGATTAGATGGATTCTAGAAGAAATTAGGAATAGGGTTTAGGATGCAAGTGGGAGATGTAGGAAAATGCAAGTGGGTGAGAGAAAACAGAATTAATTAAAATAAATTGTTTTATTTTAATTTGGTTCCAATTTGGGAAATTGAATAAATTGGATTTATTCAATTTGGGATAAACTATTAATTAAATGTAAATTTAATTAAAAGTAAGAAGAAGAGATTTAATTAAATAAAATGATTTATTTAATTAAATGATGTAAAGGGGTTAAGTGAATTTAACTAAATAAATTGAATAATTTATTTATTTAAATAGAAGAATGTGGGTGATTTAGTTAGATTAAATTTAACTAAATGGAGGAATGGGAATAAAATGAACATAAAATATTCATTTAGGAATACGGTCATTTTTATACGTCTACATTTTGCCCCTCTTTGAAGTGACGTGTGTGCACATGTTGATTCAAAGAAAATGATGCGTCGTCATGATTTAGTTATGATCAATTTTTATGTTGTTTTGAAATTTTCATGTCGTGCCCCAGATTTGATAAACGATGCCCCAAATTTCATAAATGATGTTGATAATGCCCCCTTGGGAGATGAATCGAGAAATTTCAAAATTTGATTTGATTTAGATAAATTTGATAAATTTCATTGCATTGTAAAAATTTTGACTATGTTGAATGCGGTAATTTGATTCATCTCCCGATATTGATATTTGGTAGGGTTGTAGGAGACACCGCGAGCAATTTACGCGTCCCTCCATGTAACCTTAATTTCGATTTACCCTATAAAAGGGAAAAAGTGATCTCTTTTGTCTCATTTGTGCTTGTTGACCTTGGAGAAAGTGATATTTGGAGAGAAGTCAACATGTCGGTTCCTTATGCTTCTCATCGATTCGAGCGCGTGCGGAGGTACCGGAGGCCTGTCGCATATGGACCACCTGTAAGTCAACCTTTTCTACCCCTTTTGGATTTTTTATTTTGTCATTTTTTATCATATTTTCAATTTTGTCATGCGGATTTGTCAGTTTAGCATGTCATGGTCAAAGCGTAGCGCATACGATAGGTTTCGTAGCGCGTAGGTTTTAATAAAATAGGTAGCGTCCGAAAAGTTTAGGGTAGCGCAATGATAAATTAGGGTAGTGCTTAGGATTAGGTTAGCGCACCAGGATCACAGGGTAGCACAGAGGGAAAAATGGGTAGCGCGTAGGAGATACCTAGTGCATAGGGTTTCTAGGGGGTCGCATGGCTAGGCCTAGGTAGCGCGTAGTTATACCCTAGCACAGCGGGGAAGGGTTATAGTGTAGGAGCTAAGTAGGATAGCGCACAGGGTAGTTTTATCACTTGGGGTAGGTTAGGTGGCACCGAAATAGGATAGGGTAGCGCGTAGGTGCTGGCTAGCGCATAGGATGGATTGGGTAGTGCTTTGTGAGGACAGGGTAGCGCGTAGTAAGCAGTTTAGCACGTAAACAAGATTGTTTAGCGCATAGGGAAATTTTTTTGTAAAGTGTGATTTTTGGATGAAGAAAATTGGTAGGTTGATGCCAATTCTGGTGAGATAGATGCAAATTGTCAGTCTATGTGCCGACTGTCGATGTTTTGATAAGTTGTCCAATAAGAGTTCTGATATAACTTGATTTGATTTGCAATGTTTCAAGTTGATATTGATTTGATGTTGATTTGATATGATGTGGTTTTTGATAGGGATGGTAGATATGAACTTGATTTGATATGAATTGTTTCAAGTTGATACATATGTTGAACTTGAGTTATTTTACAAGTTGCAATGATTGTGGAACTTGAGTTGTTTTACAAGTTGATATGGATGTGAAACTTGAGTTGTGTTACAAGTTGATATGAATGTGAAACTTGATTTGTCTTACAAGTTGATATGATTTGATATGAAAATGGATTGATATGATGTTGAACTTGATTAGATTTTCAAAGTTTCAAGTTGATATGAATTTTATTTAGATATGAATTATTTTGAGGAGGAAACTGATATTGGACTTGTTTTGCTTTGTGACAGGAGCGCATTGGAGTGGTTCAGTCGCGAGAGCGATTTCCGAGACCGTGGTCATTGATACCACGATTGACACAAGCTGATATAGATATTATTGATAGGTGTGGTCTGTCCTTGTTGTTAGAGATGTCTCGGTTTATTGTGAACCGGGGTTTATTGACAGCATTAGCTGAGAGGTAGCACAGTGATACGAACACCTTTTATTTGGCGACAGGCGAGATCATAGTCACGCCTGAGGATTGCTACCGAATTCTACGAATTCCTATGGTAGGGGTATTATTAATCTATGAGCAGACTGAGGAGGGTGGTACAGAGGCACTTCGCTAGATTCTGCAGGATGACACAATTCGCGGATATGAGATCCCCTGGCAGGAGTTCTTAGATTTGGATTACGCTCCCCTACCATCAATGTGGACCGGTTTTATAGGTGGTTTCTTATGTCCCGGCCATAGGTCGAAGGGACTGGCAATAGGATGGGGGTTAGTTCTAGAGGACATGGTGACGCAGGGTCGCCGCTTTGCATGGGGGTCGGCTATGGTGGCCCACTTATACAGGGATTTGCATCAGGTAGTATACTTGGGTTATAGAAATTTATCAGGTGGAGTGACACTGCTACATGTATGGGCATGGGAGCATATTCCCGTAGCTAGGCCATTGGTGGACAGAGATAGGCCTGTTTGGTGTGCGTACGCATACCGAGGGATAGTTGTCCAACATAAGCTAGGCAAGCTAGAGCACTGGAGGAGAGTTTTGGATGATATTGATATAGTCGTCTGACAACCATATACAGGTTGTGAGGTATGGGTAGAGGACGGGATGGAGATGCCTTATGTCTATATATCTAGGTATTTGATAAGGCAGACGCCCTTTGTTATTGAGAGGTTTCTGCATAGCCGGGTGTTGCGGCAGTATGGTCGACAGCAAGGGATTCCACGAGAAGCATGCCTATATGCTCGACGGAGACAGGATATTCTGGATTGGGGACCTATGATTGATAGTGTGGCGGTTGTGGAGGAGTTCTTTCATTTAGTTGGCCAGATCTGGGATTATGCCCCTGAGATAGTGGATGCAGGGATGATTGATGAGTTTGCAGCACTCTTTGTAGCGCGTGCAGTGGCTAGGATATCGGATCCAGCTGAGATGATTCCCGCTTTTGATGATGATGAGGATGATCAGCCTACGAGACTAGGGAGACGGGGAGAGGTAGGTGAGGAGGTAGATGAGGGAGGGGGTGATGGAGGAGGAGACGATGGTGGAGATGGTGGAGGAGGTGGCCAAGGTCGGCGAGGGGATAGGGGGAGATTGGATCGGGGGAGGAGAGGAGATAGGGGTGGAGATGGTGGTGATTGAGGGATACGGGTGGAAAGAGCAGTGTGGCAGGTTGCGATGGAGAGGGAGAGGAGGTTTGGCTATCAGAGTTGGGGGTGAGGAGAGGGTTGGGGAGGTGATAGTGGCAGTGGGAGGGTATGATGACTTCAGATGACTAGCCCAGAGGAGGAGGTCAGATGTTTTACCTCCACCAGCACCAAGGACAGACAGAGGAATAGGGGGTACCCCTTCATTGGTACCCCTGTAGATGTAGATTTTGACGCATCTAGATGATGCGCAGATTAGATCTCTACAGTTGTCAATGCAACAGTTGCAGACACAGTTGTTGGTGCATCAACGTCAAATCATTCAGCTAACCATAGAGCGTGATACTGAGATAGAGCATCAAGGTCGAGCAGAGGAGCTCACAGCAAGTTTGCAGAGAGCGACAACAGGTGGCCCGATGAGAGACACCTTGAGAGAGCTGGCTTTGAGATCCAAGGAGGCGGAATACTACCGGCGTCATTATGAGGATGCAATGCCCAGGGAGCATCGACTGCAAAGTTTTACAGCGTCGAGATCTAGTCGATCTCGAGAGACTGGGTCGAGGACAGAGAGCAGAGGCGTGGCAAGGCCTTCTAGACATGATTCACCTAGAGATCCAGGTGTTGGGACATCTTCAGCGAGACCGTCTCCCTCAGGAGATAGTCATACCTGAGAGACATTGTCTCCATTATATTTTAATCATTTTGTTGTATTGGCACAGATATGACATATTTTGTACATTGATCATTTATATATATATATATATATATATATATATATATATATATATGACACCATTTTCTTTGATCCTCATGTGATGTGTTATGGATGATGCTTTCTATATGCTTGTGATTATTTTATGATGATGCAATGCTTTGATAGATGTGTGGGATGTGATATGTGATGAATATGATGTGATAATGCATGATGTTGTGAGATGTATCTTGAAAATGAGATGTATGATAATGATATGTTGTGAGATGTATCTTGAGAATGAGATGTATGATAATGATATGGTGTGAGATGTATCTGGAAAATGAGATGTATGATAATGATATGTTGTTAATGCAAGATTTAAAATGATATGCGACTATTTGTAAAATGATATGCAACTAATTGTAAAATGATATGCAACTAATTGACTTGAGCATACTCATTCTGTATTCGTCATCCCTGTATAGCCACATGTTGTTTACTTTCTTTGTAGGTATCATCATTGAGCATTATTTTTTGGGGGGGATATGTTGAAAATTTATACAAGCATAATGGTATAATTGAACCATAATGACCTGAGAAAAATTTACATGATTTTTTTATTTTGAATGATAGCACAAGCGTCAAGCTATAATTGAACCATGATGACCTGAGTGCGGATTGTGTATAAACAGACAAGATTAAACCATTTGTATGCGTAAAGTGGAATCATGTCTTTAGTGATATGTTGTGACTCACGTCTCAAGACAAGTATTTACACAGTACAAATGATCGCCTCACAGATAGAAAACTAAAAATTTTTTGGAGTCCCCACGACTTTCTCTAGCGTGAAGCTTTTGTTGAGAACATGTAGAGGATCCAATAATTCAAAAAGTTCAAGTGCAAAAATAGTCAAAACTTTATGCAAGATGCAACATTTGATACTTCAGAAAATCATCCATCATATTTTATGAATCTCGTTAAGTGATCAATGTGTGGTGTTTGTGATTGTTGAGTTTTGTTTGTTGGATATGATGTTTTGAGCTTGCGACAAGTTCTTGATGTCTTGAGTGTGCTGCAAGCTGATTAATACTGCCCCTAGCCGAGTGTTCCTCTTAATGCGGATATGTACAAGGATTACCAAGCCATGGTGAGATGCGGCAAAAGGATATGATGATAAACCAGGATAGTGACTACGCTAAGTATGTCCTGGATGGATATTGTGATAAAAATGTCGGGCGATGGCCGATAGTGTTTTATTGTGGATATAATGGTATGGATATAGATAGAGGATTTGTCCTCTCACAATAGCGCCTGTTTGCCAGGTTTTCACCAGTTGCTTTTATTGTTCCTTTTTATTTTCTTTTTCTTGATTTTTTGATATTTTTTTAATTTTTAATTTTTTTTTTACTTTTCCATGCATTAGACTACTCAAGTGTAGTATTTCTTTAGATGGATGTTGTTAGTTGGTTCGTCGAGAACATCTCCTTTTGAAGTTGTTAGCTGATAGGCACCTGATCCATAGGTTGATATGATGACATAGGGACCTAACCAGTTAGGTTCAAATTTCCCTTTCTTTTCCCGATCTTGCTGATTCCTAGGATTTTCTTTGAGTACTAGGTCACCAATTTTAAAAATTTTGGGAATGACCTTGTGGTTGTAGCTCCTGCACATGCATTGTTGATATGCTTTGAGATGAGTGTAGGCACGTTGGCATCTTTCATCTAGTATTTCGATCTCTTGCAGTCGGTTAACTCGATATTCTTCATCTAGAATTAGGCCTTTCAAAGAGACTAAGAGATAGAATTTCTACCTCCAATGGTAAAATTATTTTTGATCCATATACCAATGAATATGGTGTAGCTCCCATAGGTGTGCGGATGTTGGTTCTGTATGCCCAAAGTGTTGGATTGAGTTGTACATGCCAATATTTGTCTGCATCATTCACTATTTTCTTTAGGATTTTCAATATTGTCTTGTTGGATGCTTTTGCTTGACCATTCCCCTTTGGGTAGTAAGGTGTAGAAAAACGATGTTGGATTTTGAATTTTTCACATACTTCTTGTACATCTTGGTTCTTAAAAGATCGTCTATTATCTGTGATGATGGAGCTTGGAATGCCATATCTGCATATCAAATAATTAAGGATGAAAGAGGCTATTTGTTTCCCAGTTACTATGGTCATGGGGACTACTTCAATCCACTTGGTAAAGTATTATGTTGTAGTTATAATGAACTTGTGTCCATTTGAAGATGAAGGATGAATTTTTCCGACCAAGTCTAGTCCCCACTGGCAAAAGGGCCAGGATGTTGTGAATGGCTGTAGTTCCTGTGTTGGTGCATGTATAAGATTGCCATGGATTTGGCATTTAGGACACTTTTTTGCAAAGTGATAAGAGTCTTTTTCCATTGTCGGCCAATAATATCCCATTCTTATAAGCTTTCTAGCAAGAGGAGGACCACTTGAATGTGTGCCACAGATACCTTCGTGAAGCTCTTGTAAAGCGGAGTCAGATTCATTACGATCAAGGCAACGAAGAAGAGTACCATCCGGACCTCGACGGTACAAAGTATCAGCAGTAAGAGTATAACAGGCGGCTTACCGGATAAAGTTTCATTTTTGGTTTTGGTACAGGTCAATGGGTAGGATATTGCTCTTAAGATAGTCGTATATCAGTCCATATAATGGAGAGTCCGAACTGGTCAAGGCATAGATAACATGGGAATCAGAATGGTCATAGGTTGGGGAGAATAGTTGCTCTACCAGAAACTCGTAACGATTATGTTGCTCTGGAATTTGCAGTAGTGAAGCGATAGTAGCCATTGCATCAGCTGCTTTGTTATCCAACCTTGGTATTTGCTCGAGGTGATGTGTACAAAATATTGTTTAAAATCATCCACCATTCACTTGTATGGTAGCAGCTTGTCGTCCTTTGTCTGATAGTCATTGTTGATTTGATTGATGACTAGTTGTGAATCTCCGTAGACTTTCAATTCTGTAATTATCCATTCTACGATCATTTTGATGCCTATAACCAGTGCCTCATATTCAACAACGTTATTTGTGCATGGAAACATAAGCCTATATGATCTTGGTATGGTGATCCCTTCAGGAGTGATGAACAAAATGCCAGCCCCTGAGCCATGTTGAGTAAATGGTCCATCAAAGTATAGGGTCCATTGTTTGGTAGAGATAGCAAGAACGTCTCTGTCTAGAAATTTGATCTCCATAGGTTGTTTTCCAGGTAGTGGCGCTTCATCCAGTTGATCTACAATTGTTTGTCCTTTGATAGCTCGTCGCTCTGTGTAGTGGATATCAAATTCACTGAGAATTATGACCCATTTAGCCAATCTGCCTGTAAGAGCTGCTTTGCTGAGTAAATATTTGAGAGGATCAATTTTTGCAACTAGCTTAATTGTGTGAGCTAGCATGTAGTGCCAGAAATTTTGAGAGGCAAATACCACTATTAGACAAGACTTCTCAATGAATGTATAGTTGAGTTCATATTCATTCAATATCCTGCTCATGTAGTATATAGCTCGTTCCTTGCCTTGTTGATCCTCTTGTACTAACAATGCCCCCAGTGATATTTCTGTTGTTGAAATGTAGAGAATAAGTGGCTTCCTTGCTATTGGTGGTACTAGAACTGGTGGGTTCATTAAATATTGCTTGATTTGATAAAATGATTTGGCACATTTGGCTTCCCATCTGAATGGTACTTTTTTATGTAGCAAATGATTGAACGGGAGACTTTTATCTGCTAATTGAGTGATGAATCACCTGATTGATTGGAGTCGTCCTTGTAGAGATCTGAGCTAACTAATGTTCTTTGGTGGTGGCATCTCCATAATGGCTTGTACCTTTGCTGGATCCACTTCAATACCCTTAGCTAAAACTATGTAGCCTAGTAACTTGATTGATGTAACCCCGAAGACGCACTTCTTAGGGTTGAGCCTGACTTGGAATTTCTCCAATCTGTCAAAAATCTTTTCCAAAATGTTTAAATGATCTGCTTTGGTGAATGATTTAGCTAGTAAATCATCCACATAGTCTTCCATGAAGGTATGCATCATGTCATGAAATATTGTTGTCATTGCTCGTTGCTAAGTTGCTCCTGCATTCTTTAAGCCAAAATGCATGACATTCCAACGGTATGTTCCCCAAGGACAGGTGAATGTTGTTCTATCTTGATCCTTCGGGGCTATCTTGATTTGATTATAGCCTGAAAAACCATCCATTAGTGATAGCATTGCATGGCCTGCCGTGAGGTCTATAATTATGTCGATACTGGGTAAAGGAAAGTCATCCTTGGGACAGGCTTTGATGACATCTCTAAAATCAGTGCATATTCTGATACTGCCATCTGGTTTTGATACTGGTACAATGTTGGAAATCCATTCAACATAGTCGATAGGTCGAATGAACCTGACATCTAATAGTTTCTCCGGTTCAGCTTTAACCATGAGTGCCACATGTGGATTCATCTTTCATAGTTTTTGCTTGACTGGCTTAGCTCCTGGAGTAATGGATAGGTGATGCATGATCAATTGTGGATCAATCCCGGGCATATCTACATATGACCAAGCAAATTTGATTTGCTTTTCTTTAAAAAATTTGATAAACTTTGATCTTTCATCCTCTGTCAAAGATTCTGCAAGGTGTATATTTTTGGCTGCTTATGTAGTACCAATGTTGATTGATTGAGTGAGCTCAATCAATATGGGTGATCGCTCGTGATAATGCTCAGGAAGAGTGTCAAGTCTCCCATCCTTAGGTGCCTTAAAAAGGTTTTCACCCTCAGATGCATCCTTTATTTTTACTTTTTTGTGATCTATTGCTGCCATTGACTGGTTTTCAGCAGTAGATCCTTTATTTTGTTCATTTTTGCGACTGAGAGACTTGGCACTCCCCTGATTGTAGATGTCATTACTTTGTTCACTGGTAGAGTCTGTCTCTGGGTTAATGGTACATAAGTAATGGATAATGGATTCGTCATTTGGGAAAATTGGTATATCATGAGTTTCAGGTTCGTCCCAGTCTATGAGGTCAACAAAGACAAGTGGTAAGGAGTCGTTTGGTGGATCAAGTTCTGTTATTGTAAGTGTCAAGACGGAGGTAGCATCATGATTGGCCGAGGTGTTAAAGAAGTTAAGGATTTCATCGAGGTCTTCGATGGTATTATTTTCCATATAGACTTGCTCATAATGTCGTTGCTCGTTTTCCTTGGCATCATAGATATTTTGTGGACCAAATTCAAGTGGTCTAGATTTTGTGTCGCGTTCTTCTTGAGAGATGGGTGTATTACTGTCATTTGCACAAATATCTTCAGTAATGTTAGAACGACCGCCCCATTCATATTCATTAGAATCAGTCTCAAAGGTATTATCCCAGATTCTAGCAGTGTTGTGAACTGGTATGTTGTAGGGTGAGAACAAGTCTTTGATGATTGATACAAGTTTGATAGTTTTTTTTGATTCTGTGTCAGATCCTGCTTCCACTTTTTGCATTTGTTCATATACTCTCTCTCCTCGGTGAGGAATGATGTAATTAGGAGGTGATTCTTCTTTGTTGGATATTGGTTCTTGAATATGATGTGCTTCTGCAGTAGATGCTTCTTTCTTTTGATTGATAGGCTACCTTTGATATTGTTTTTGTTCTTGATGTTCACGTTCCTTACATATTGTCTCAACCGACTCAAATAGTGCCTCCTGTCAGGAGTCTTCTTTTTATTTCTTCTTTTCTTTCCACTGAGGTTTTTGATATTTGTGTGGTGCCCTCTTTGGTAGTAGAGTGAATTCAAAGCCCAATCTTTTTTTGTCTTTACTGAATTGTGAAGGAGGATCCAATGGTTCTGTAGCGCCTTCCTAACGCTTACCAATAGGTCCTTTGCCATTGTATCCCATTTGTTGCATGATTAAGTAGCCTTTTCCATACAGGTGTGTTGGTATAGCTACCTCCACAGTAGTCGCTCTGTCTTCTTCCTCATCTTTGTACAACCAACTAAGGATGTCCTTTTCCTCTGATTCATGTGCTAAAGTACCTAGTTGGATAAATGTGCCATCAAACTTGGTGATGGGTTGGATTTCTTGATGCGTTGATGTTGTAGGTAATCCATGAGATTTAGGTGATGTTGGTAAGTTGGTCAAACACATGGGTTCCAAAGAGTACTCTCCCATGCCTTGCTCTTTGATTTTCATTTTCTGCTTGAAATCTATAGACAGTGATGTAGACTTTTCTTGCTGAGGATCTGGTGTTGAGTTACTTTGTTTTTCTCTATTATGTGGAACCAAGTTGTCTTGGGCTGCCCCCATAGCATTACAATGTTAAAAAGGATTATGATCTGCTGATATGGAAATCTTTTGTCCATTGTAGGGGAACTTAACACACTGATGATAAGTAGAAGGTACTGCTTGCATTTCATGTATCTAAGGTCGACCCAATAAGATATTGTATGTGAGGTCTATGTCTAAGACTTGGCACATGGTGTCCTTTTGTATTGGTCCCACTTGAATTGGCAACATTATTGTTCCTTTAGATGATCTTTCTTCATCATCACATGCTTTGATAGTGATCTTTTTCCGTGGATCAAAAGATTGCTCAGAGAAGCCTAATACACGGATAAGTTTTAAGGTACAGATATTGAGTCCAGCTCCTCCATCTATTAATACTCTTTTGACTCAATGCTTGTAGACCAAGACTTCAATGTGGAGTGGAGTATTGTGTGGATGGCTCAATGAGATATTATCATGCTCAGAAAAAGTGAGGTTATGAGGCTCTGTCATATGAGCTACCATGGCTTGGAATTTGTCAGCATCCAGATCTTGAGGTACATTTGTTTCTAGTAATGCTTGTTCCAATATGTTTTTGTGTTTGGTGAAAGTTTCAGCAACTCTAGTATAGATATTTGAGCAAGAGTTTTGCGCAATTGACTAACTAGATCATATTGAATTTTGGGTATGGTGTTCGCTATTGACATATGCCCTTTCAGGACATATTTTTGAGCTCTGGTTGTTACGTTGACAGATTCATGTTCACGCTTATCTCTGATTGTGATGACGTTTACTTGATTGTCTTCATTTGATATATTATTGATGGTGTTATTGTATATGTGATTGATACGAGCTCCACGTGTATTGTTGGAGGTTGAAGCTCCATCCTTGTTGTAGTTTGGAAGAGGATTTTTAAAGGCTCCATGGTCACCATTTGTCTTGAGACCATCGACTGTTAAATCACCTCTATCAATCATGTCTTGAACAATGTTTTTCAGTCTCATGCAATCATTGGTTTGATGACCTTTGTTACGATGAAAATCACAAACGTGAGAGTCATTCCACCAGGGTGGTTTGATTTGTGGTTCAAAGTTGCTGATTGCTAGTAAGGAGAGAACTTTGTTTTCCAAGAGTTCTCTGAATGCTGACTCCAACGATTGCCCTAGTGGTGTGTAAATGCGTTTTTGAAAGTTATTTGCGTTGCCTCGTGAGTTTGGATTAGGTCCTCGATTGGTGTTATTGTTTTGGGCATTGTTGGTGTTGTTTGTGTTGAGTTGATCTTGATTGGTATTCGGTGCATAAGTGTTAGTGCCTTGGTTAGCACCTTTGCGATTCTTTGTAGCTTGAGGATTACCTGATAATGCGAGCACGGGCTGCTTTGATTTTGGATCATTTGATTCATTTCCTCCTTCATTTCCATTGTTTTTGTTTCTGGTCCAGAATCTAGATTTGTCTAAGTTGTTGTTGTTTTGGTTGTTGTAGTTGGATGATTTTGGTCCTTCTTTAAATAATTTCAATGTTCCTTTCTTGACACATGCCTCTTCTACTTGGATGTCATTCTCAATCAATTTGGCAAAAGATGGTATGCATTGGAGTTTGAGTCTGTAACTCATCTCACTATTCAAGTTGTCGATGAAAATTTCTATCTTTTCCTTTTCGAGCACATCACGAGGATATCTCAAAACCATACGACGCCAACGTTGAAGGAATACCATGAATGTTTCATTATTTTTCTGCTTGGTATTACAGACATCTAGCATAGTGATAGCATGTTGAATGTTATAGGAATATTGAGTTTTGAATTTGTTGACTAGTTCATCGAATGATCTGACGGGAGGTGTGATTTTGGATAACCATTCAATTGTTTGCCCTCCCAAGCTTCTTGGGAATAACCTCATCAAATAGGTATCATCATGGGCGAATTCAAGACTCATTGTACAGAATTCTCGAACATGATCACGAGGATCATTTTTCCCATCATATTTGTCAAATTTGGGAACGTCCGAGTTTGGAGGAAAAGCTACCATGTTTAACTGTTTGTCAAAAGGATAAGGACAAATTTCAATTAAGGAGTACCGTATTGTTGTCCCTTGTTGCATGTCTTGCATTTGTCTTTGTAACATTTGCATTTGTTGAGTGAGAGCAATCAAAGGTGCATTATTTTTTCGAGGGAAGAGTTCTTCCCTTGCATTAGTTCTAGGCTGAAATGGTGTGTGGAATGATATGTTTTGCTCTGGGATGTTTTGCTCAGGGATATCTTTCTTAGGGTCACGTGCTTCTTCCTCTCTTTTTCATTCTTGATATTCGTAATGTCGAGATCTTGTTCTAAAAATGTCAATGTCTAAATCTTCAGGAAGTTTAACTCCTTTGCTTGTAAGCATGAGCATATATTTTTCTTTGTCATTTTCCATGAGCCTTTCCACAAGCCTTTGAAATGAAGCGCTTTCTTGACACTCTTGAAGGAGTTCCTCAATAATTTCAGTGTCCTCTAGATGCGGACCCTCGAAAGGATTTGATAATCTCTGATTCATGTTGGATTCCGGTTGTATTTCGCTTTGTTTGTTTCGTTGAAAGCGAGTAACAACGGGCATCTAGTAGAAGCTTTCTGTGACAAAAGGAACAAACTCATCTTCAATGTTTTGCTCAGGGGTTGGTGGTTCAAATCGGGGTATGTTATAAGTCTTCAGGAAAGAAGGCCGGATTGATCTTTCCTCCTTGATTTAGGCGTTGACTGAATGCTGATTTTTGACAGGATGCCCTACTCCTCAAGGGTTCCTTGTCAAATTCATTTTTTATTTATTTTGAAGATACAAGCGTATATGACGAAGGAATGTGTGATGAGATTTGAAGAGTTGGTGATTGATGTATAAAAATTTATTTCTTTTGGCAAGTTTCGAAGAACTCGGTTGTTATTTCTTCAACTTAGTGTTATGATAAATATTCTTTCTTCTCAGAATATGAGGATTAGTCATGCATAAGCGATCAATGGTTTCCTTTGATTTGTTTTGGATTTAGTTTAGCTTGTTTTGGAAACTCAAGTTTTACTTTATCAAAATGAAGGTTTAGATGCCCCCTCACGAAAAAGTGTGTCAAATGATATAGAATACGAGCTTTCTCGATATGGAAACTCGATTTGACAACTTGGAGTTTTAAAATAAGTGTGTTTTGGGATAAAAATCTGTTTGATTGAAGGACCTGTTTGCCACTTGTGATGATGTTTCTTGATTTTGATAGGAGAGATATGTTTATCTTGCGACTAGCTTCAGATTTTGGACAACTTTGTTTGATGGAAATTTTGCTTTAGAAATAGCTTTTTATACTCTGTTTTTGGTTTTCTGCTTGATGAAGTTCAGGCTGATGAAGGAAAGCTTCCAAATTTGTTTTCAAAAAATTTCAAAATTGACCTCTGTTTTGCCCCCTTTTTTTTCTAGTTTTGGCAATGTGCTAAAACAAAGATGCAATGTGCTATAAAATTTTCTCAACGCGCTAGCAAAAAGACTCCACGCGCTACGCTCCCCCCTGATACACGCCAATTGGTTTATTTTGATTTTGCCTTGGTTCAAAAGGTTATGCGCCAATATGGGTCACCTATGCGCTAACTGTTAAACCCTACGCACTAAAGTTTGGTTTCCATGCGCTAAGTTGATGCTTCAACGCGCTAAATTATTTTCAAAACGCGCTATTTGAAACTGCTAGTTTTGGATTCTAGTGAAGCGCTAATGTTTACACTTAATGCACTAAGGAGAAGGTTTAATGCGCTAAAAGATGGTTCCCACATGCTAAGAAGTTTCTCTTACGTGCTAAACTGCCCTGATATATTTTGGTTGTTTTTCTACGATTTTTGGAATTTTGCTTTGATTTTTTAGTGCTGATAGATGATTTTCTGAAGTAACAACTGAAAGCACGACACCAAAGAGACAACCAATTTACTTAATCTAAACAATAAGTGTATGTTCTGCGAGGATGTGTTCAAATCCTCAATGTTTTGACAGGTTTAGATACAACATGCACTTCAGTCAGACTCTTTATTTAAGGGTCATAAGTAATATCATATCCCACTAGTCTCGATACTCCATCAGCTCAAATAGTTGTGTCACCCCTTAGGGGGCGCCCATTTTTTGCCTTTTGCTAGAAATTAACTCAAAGTGAATTGCTTCTCAATTGAGTAGTTATCTTGGGAGATATATGGAGAGCGATCTTGGGGGCGGATTCTTCCCCACCCTTGCACTATGATATTGCATATGTATGGATACTGACTCGACTCAAAGTTTCTATGCTAAGGTTCGTAATCATGCTTCTCATTCGGCCGTCAGTGATAAACTCCCTTAGGAGGCTTCCCAACCTTTAGAACAAAGGCTTTACGTATCTCAAGGAATTTGGGGGAAGGATAGTCGCTCCGCGCAACCGTTGAAAAGGACTTCGTCACTTTCCACTTTTGATTATAGTGGGTTGGAACACTTGGCTTCAAAGTCGTTTCCCATTTAGGTCGTTCCCTTCACACCGGCCAAAAATGGCTTTAAGAGTTTTTCAACCCCTCGGGAAGGCAGGCTTGCTAAAGGATTCATTGTTTGAAGTAAAGAAAGCTTTAAGAGTGGTTTGGATTTTTGATCACCCAATTAAGGGGAGAGCATATACCTTTCACTTTCGAGACAAAGCACACAAGTTCTTTTTAGCCTTTCAAAACAATGATTTGCTAACTCTATATGGAGATGTTGCTCCATGAAAATATGGTGTTCCTTTTAACTTTTCAAGGCAATGATTTTCTGATCTATTAAAAAGGAACTTGGACAACAAAATAAATGTGATGTTTCGTCAAAAAAAGAAATTGATTTGAAAGGGGAAGATCTTTCCTCTTTAGTTGCAAATGACCTTTGGACTTTGTGTGATTCTTTACCTTGCAAAAACTTAAAATGGATCTTTTTATGCACCAAAGGATGGTGAAGTTCTTTTTAAGCCATTTGTTTGCAAAACTTGAAAAATTGATTTGTTCTTTTTAAGATCCAATTTGAAATTTTCTCTCCTAGAAAAGCAAGGAATTTTTTTTTTGTTTTGTGGTTCTTTTTAAAGCCCAAACAAAGTGAGTTCAATTTTATCCAACAAGAATCAAAAAGTTTTATATTTTAACTAACTTAACTAAGTTAGTAAAAACTTAAACTATTTATGATCCTAGAAATAAAATCAAGCTCTCATCTGCAAGAAACTGTTAAAAACCTTGCAAGATACCAAGTAAAATCATTAGAAAAATCTGTGGGTTTCGTGGACTTCAACAAATCTAATTTCACATTCGGTTACAGTTTTTAATTTTGCCTTTGTCTGTGATGCGCTACAGAATAGACTGTACGCGCTATGAGATAATCAGGATGCACTATTGGACATACCCGATGCGCTGAATTGTTTTCCAAATGCGCTACTCTGTTATTCTCCCACGCCAAGACCTACAGGAAAATTTTAGTGAGGATGATGCGCTAAGGTATGGTCAGTACGTGCTGGGGAATGAGTCCTGCACGCTAGTCGGATGCGCTAAAAGATCAACCAGATGTGCTAAGGGATGTTCCCTATGCGCTGATTCAGGTTTCCCGCGTACCTGCTATAAAGCGAAAAATCGTGATCGAACCCTAAGTGTTCCCCCCACTACTCCAAGGAGAGAGAAAGGAGGTCACTAGGGTTGACGGTTTTCACTTAGGAGAGACTTTACATTCAAAAGAGGGGTTGAAACCCACAAGATCCAATCCCACACAATGCAAGATTGGATTCTAAATGAGTTTCAAGGGTTGTGACAACAAGGCTACCCTCTTTTGTAAAGAATGTAGATAGAAGGATTGAGCTAGGAATGCATGTAAAGTGAGAAAGATTCACTTATAAACAGAGATAGGAATATAGGATGAAGTTGCGGACCTGGAATTAGCAGTAAAATGTCGAGACAACGCTGTTCTGCAAATTTGAGCAAAAGTTGACGGGACGATGGCACTCGGCGTGCACATGGTCCTCCGAAAAATCCACGAAACAAAGGGGGATCTGTTCGTCTCTGCACAAGGATTCCAGATCTTCAATTACAGCCGCGTACCTGCAACCTACACACAAAAAAGAGAGGACGATTGGGGGGTTAGGGATTAGGGGTTTGCCCTTAGGTCAAACCCCGGTTTTGTAATTAACCAAGAAATGAGAATGTTGTAAATGTAAATGATTGTAATGTAAACAAGTACTGATACCTTGTTGTAAGAATGTTTGTATTCTTACATGCGAAGGTGTAATGTTGTTATATGTTGTATGTTGTATGTGGTATGTGATCTCCTCTTCAATGGTTGAATCCTTGTCTTGAATGCAACACTTAGCCTTGAATGGAGACTTAGAATGATCAATTGCTTGAAGGAATGCTTGAATGCTTGAATGTTTGAATGTTTGAATATTGTTTCCGCGTCTTGTACACATATGTCCTCCTTCCTCAAAATGGGAGAGGAAATGTAGTTTATATACTTACTAATTAGGGTTGAAAGACTGATTTTTCCGACCTTGGGCCGACATAGCAACCTTATTTTCCAATTTGCAAACTTAAAGATCCGAAGCCCCATAAGAGACCGGGCCCAAAATAGGGCCAGGGACCAGGGCACTGGGCGCCATGGTCCCACCTCCAGGGACAGTAGGGTGCAAGGAGGATCAGGCCAGGGTGTTGAAAAATGCAATTTTTGATGTCATGAACAAGTTTCGGGGTCTCCATTCAGGTTCAGTGTTGCGTCGCCATCGTGAAGACCCAAATGCAATCGAAATTGCAAGTGTTGCAATTTTAGGATGCTACATTTAGCCCCCACTTTAGTGGGAGTATAAGCGTACGCCCATACTTCTGGTAAAGTACAAGGAAACAACATTGAAAGACTTTCACCACGTCAAGGAAGCAAGACACACCAAGCCCCCAGTGGACTAAGGATCTTACGACTTCGATTGACAAAGTAAAAGGGAAGATCACGAGGGAGAACCATGACTGTCAGTAGTAAGGTTCCCTCACTATGAGTCATGCAAGAAAAATACCAAAAATTTTCAAGGTAAAGCTAAGTTCGCAAAGAAAATTTCAAGTATCCTGAAGGGATAGACGGGGTGTATGCCCCCCTATGTTAAAGCGATCGTACATGCCTCAACGGGGGTGATTGCTTTAAGGTAGTGATACACATAAGAAATGAGAAGAGAAAGGAGCACGTTATCACAAAGATTTAGCCCCCAAGTGTGAGATAAACCGAAGGATAATAGACACAAAACACAAAGCACGAGGTGGCTTCGCTTTCCTCGGGGTCAGTATGCTGTATGATAATTCATGTATATCATACGTATGTATGCATAATTGTTCTTCATTCCCCAATCAAGGAAGGTCACCTAGAAGAAGGGAACACATGTGTCTTTTGAGTCAACATGAGAGAGACCAAAAGAGATCTCAATGCTTTGCATCATCCTCAAGTAGAGAACACTAAGGACAACAAATAGAAGAATGAGAATAACACATAGAAGCAGTAACAAAAGAAAGAGAGGAGGAGAGAATCTGCTATGCTAATGAACTAGTTTAGCACGTCATCTACCCCCCGATCTTGCTAATCAATGTTTTGGGAAGGCAGGGAACACGCTAGAGGAGGAACATCCAACACAGCAGATGGAGCTATCACAAGATCCAAACAAGGGCTATGTTCATGTTCCAAGCCACGTTGTTCTTGTCTAGGAGCTAGGATAAGTGCTTTAGAAAATTCGTTAGATAAATGGTTATCAATATCAACAAATTTATATTCATTATCAGAAGCAAGAGAAGTAACATTTTCATCATGAATAACATTTTCATCTATATCATCATCAAGATTTATAAAAATAGGATCTTTAACTCGCACAGGATCACAACCATCATGCATCTTATGTTTAGGAGATTTTGGCTCAATTTCTGGTTGAGGAGAAAATGGAATACTGCTAGCTGAAGGTGTTTTTGGAGATTGCAAAGTGTAGTCACATAAATATGTCCACTTAATTAAATGAATACTTAGTATTTATTTGATTATTTAACCATCAATTAATAATTAATTAAATTAATATTTAATTAATTCATCTTAACCCTCTTCTCCTATTAATTAAATAAATTATTCAATTTATTTGATTTAATTCACTTAACCAAATTCAGACCATTAATTAGATAAATAAATCATATTTATTTAATTAAATATTCTCTCACATTTAAATAAATTAATATTTATTTAAATCCCCCAAAATCCCACCTCTCACATTTAAATAAATTAACATTTATTTAAATCACCTTTATCCTCCACCCACTTGCATTTTCCTACAAAAGCAAGTTGCACAATTATTTTAAATAAATAATTTATTTAAATCACCTTTATCCTCCACCCACTTGTATTTTCCTACAAAAGCAAGTTGCACAACTATTTTAAATAAATTATTTATTTAAAATCCTATTTATCCTTACCCACTTGAAACCTTTAATGGTTTCCCTTAAAGTATTCAAACTTGATGGCTTTAAAGTCTTCAAACTTGATGGCTTCCTTCTATAGTCTTCTTAAGACTTTAATAGTTTTCCTTAAAGTCTTCAAGCCTTTAATGGTTTCCCTCAAAGTCTTCAAGCATTTTAATGCTTTATCTTCATTTTTCTCATTTAAATAAATTAATATTTATTTGAATATTTATCCAAATGCAAATTACACCATTTAATTGAAATAAATGATTTTATTTTAATTGAAAATACCAAAATTTCTCCCACTTGCATTTTCCTACAAAATCCACTTGCATGCCTAAACCCCTTCTAGAATTTTCTAATCACTTCTAAATAACCTAACCCCTTCTCTAAACTTTGTCACATTCCTAAGCAAAAGGGAAGTCACTTCTCAAACCCTCAAAGTCTTTGATAACCATTAAAGGCTTTCAACCTTCAACCACTAAATGGCTCAAAGTCTTTGATAACCATTGAAGGCTTTCAACCTTCAACCACTTAATCCCCAAAGTCTCCAATAACCATTAATGGTTACCTCAAACCCTCCCACATGGTTAAAACATTTGTTTTGACTCAACCTCTACCCAACTCAAAGGTCTCATCAGACCATTAATGCTTTGACCATGATTATCTCTTAAACATTTGCACAAAGGTTTATCCTTGGATTAACTCTTAATCCAGTGGGTAATCTTAATTTGGACTTGACCCTTAGCCTCTAGATAACCATGAGGTCTTCTCAGGCCTTTAATGCCTCCAACCTCTTCTCTCAACCCAATCTTATGTTGACACTTGTCACCATTTTATTGGTGCCAATTGTGCACATGGATCCCCAACTTTCAAACTTGGCCCTTGATTAAACCATTCAATCTTAACCCTTCATTTCCCCATTTCTTCTATAAATAGAACCCTTCTCCTCAAGCAAAAGAAAGCATTAGAGTATTGTTGTTATACTGGCATTGGCATAGAGCTTTTTCATAGCATCACTATCTACTCTTGCATAGTATTTGCTTATCATATTCAACCATCTTGAATCTCCATATGGCATCCATGGCTAGTGCTAAAAGCTGAGAGCTACACTCATTTGGGACTTGGAGAGGAGAGGAACAAGGGAGGAGCAACTATGAGCATCTTGATTAGCTATTTTATTCTATGTTTATATGCTTTCTATTTCATGCTTAATATCTCTCTTGATATGCCTGTTTAGGATAATCTTTTGTTGCTAACACTAATGTTTGTTTCTTGTGCTCTTGTGTGTGTTGTCATCAAACAGATTTCCTAATCCTTTTTGCAGAGCATCATTTGGTGAACCCGACGTGAATCCAAACACCAAAAAGATCAACTTTTTTTTTTTTTAAACCAATAACATGTTTGAATGTTGAAAATGTCACACAGGTTGCGCTTTTGACACTGTTTTGGTGCGTTTGACATTATTTTGGCACTATTCACCCTGTTTCAGTGCTTTTTCCTTCTCTGTCTTTCCCTTTCTTTTAGTGCGTTTGTGTTAAATAGTGTCTCTGTTCAAACGCAGACTAGCGCTATTGTAACAAAACGTTGTACAAATCACCTTGTAACCAAAAAAACCAAAAAAAAAACCAAAAAAAAAAAGGCTTGTAGAAGCCCACTAAATAGGCAGATTTTACTAACTATTTTTCTCTTTTGTGCAGATTTAAATTAGATTAAAAAGTAGATTTATATTTTTTTACTAACTTGTTTTTGAAGTTGGTTTTAAAAATGAATTCACTTTTTATTTTGGTTTAAAATTAACTTCACATTTCAAATTTGGGCTTTTAAAAAGAATCACACATTTGTTTGGGGCTCTTAAAAAGAATTTCATTGTTCCAAGGTAAAAAGAACCACAAACTTATACAAAACAACTTTATTTCTTGCAAGTTAGGAAACAAACTTCGTTTTGGTGCTTAAAATCAACAAAACAAAATTTATTTTCTTGCATCAACTTAAAAGAAATTTACAATCAACACTTTGTTTTGGGCGATCTAAAAAGAACAAGGCATTTTTCCTTCAAGCTCAAAAACACTTTTACTTCAAGCAAGATGTGTTTTCAATTCAGATGACTAGGATTTCAAAGTTCCTAGTTCACAAAATATTTTGCCTTTGAAGTTAAAAAGAACACCATGACTGTTGGAGCAACATCTCCAAATAGTTAGATCACATTTGCGATGATGGATTAAAAAGAACGAGTGAATTTTATGTTTGGCACACTTATGCAAAAAGGTCAGTCGAGTGGTCCTACTTCTAACACACACTATCCTCTCCCTTGGCTCTCGTGGTCCTAGGTGCAAGAGAAAAGTGTTAGTAACACTCAAATTTTATCTTTTTAAGAGAGGCCTGCCAAGGGATCGATACTCTTGGGAACGACCTCGAGCGGTAAATCCTTCGAGCCGCTATAGAAATTAGGTGAGAGCGAAAGTTGTAGCCTTGGGTATAGCTATTCCTACAGTGTAACTAGCCGAAAGGACAAATGGGCCCCACCACCAGTTACAAGGCTCTTAAGTGAGTCACTGCAAAATGAACTTATGTCCAAAAACATCAAACATGACTAAACACCTTTAAGTAGTAGCCCACCCGTTCTATTGATTGAGGATATTTGAGATATAATTTAGTGCAAGAGCATAGATGGTTTTGCTCCCAAGATACTCACCATACATATTTCCTTGAGTAGAAACATAGCTTTTTGAAAAGTCACTTGTGGCTTGACAAAAGTGGTGACTCCTCCATCATAGGGATCATCTATTTGTTATGCTCACGCAAGACTTAGTATATCACATCCTTACCTGCCAAGGCGGGATTCATAAGGTATGTAGTACCAAAGGCGAAGAAATATCAAGATGTGGGCTAAATTTATCACAACTGGCCATTTGACCTTAGGGATAAAAAGTGTTTGAAGTGTGTTCATTTTACAGACCTAGTGCAAATTGAGCCGACTTCAGGCTTTGGAAGTACACCTTAAAATACATCTAAAGGAAGGGTCAAAAACATGTCCAAGGATTGGGTTGATCTAGACCCATACTCATTTGTGCCTTTGAGGCAACATTCTTGTGTTTGTGTGCTTGCTTTGTTTTCTTGTCAAAGAAAAATCAGAAAATCAATCCCAAAAACACAGTATTCATCCAACATTTCTCAAAAACAAACAAAAATACCAAAAACAAAGTGCAAACAACAAAGAGACAAATTTTATGACCATTCTTCACATCTTGCGAAAGAAGAAGTGTCATCAGAATATCAACTTGAAAAGGAGACCATTAAGCTCAAAGGCTTTGATCAAAAGGAGGAAATTCTTCTATCTCAATAGACAAATTTTTGTCTCACATAGAGTCTTTCTACATCGCATGCGTCTATGCCTTCAAGGTAAAACAAACGAGTTTGATTCAGAATCATTGAACCACAGAGCTTTTATGCAATATAGAGCTTTGAGTTATCACAAAAATCAAGGAGGAAAGATTAATCCCAACTTCTTCCCAAACATCTGTATCACCTACAACACAGCTCGAGAAGTGCCACCAACACCTGAAAGGGAAGAGATAGAGTTTGTTCCATTTGTAACACAAAGTTTTTATTGAAAGTTGAAAACAAAAACATCCATCATCTCATTCATACATCATCATCACTTCATCATCAAATCCGTCCCAAAACTCTCAAAACATTAAGAGGTTCTTGTCCCAAGATTCCTTTTTTAGATATTGCTTGAATCCAACACATCACATCACTTTTTAGATTGTTTCTACATCTAGGATAAGCTCATCCTAAGAGACACATCTACGTAGGTTAAAACTAGTTCATGAGTGAATCCTCTCATTACTAGGTAGTTAAATCTGTAACACATCTCAGATTTCTCTACACCTTATCACATCAAAACTTATCAAACAAACAAGCAATTCAAAGAAGGAATTTCGGTTACATCCACCTTAAAAGTGCTAGAGATTCCCATACAACACAAATCACCAACCATCAATCTTTCATTTCATCGACAACTCATCATCATCTTCAATCAACTTCAACAAAAACTTGCAAGCAAAATGGCTCAAACCGGATCACGATCAAGGCAACGAGAAATAGAAATTGAGGAAGAAGAAGACGAAAATCTCAATGAATTTCAAGAAACACTTGGAGGAAATATAAATGATGAAAACCCAAGTACTCCCACTCCTTCAACAATCGAAAGGGTTCAGCATAACCCTCACTTTAACAGATTGTTTGATGAAATACTCAGGAGCAATGCGGATGCTCACTTCTTAAAACTCGCTCAAGAAGGAGCCAAACTCCCCTCTGACTTTGATCTTGCCCAATTAAGACAAGCATCAGAAAGACAAAGTCGCCATGAGGAGGAAAGAGGTAGAAATCACATCAGATATAACATTCCTCGAGGTAACCCACCACCTCCTCCTCCAAATGAAATAGAGATGTTGTGGCAACAAGTTGAGAATCTCGCCCAACAACTTCATAGTGGTGTTAAGACCAATCAATTCTTACTTAACGACATCTGTCCCTATCCGTTTGATAGGAATCTTTATATGCCACCCTTTCCACGAGGATTCGAAACACCCAAATTTGAAAAATATAGAGGGAAGGGGGATCCCCGTGATCATGTCCGAGAATTTCATTCCGCTTGTCTTGAAGTAGCATATGAAGACACATACCTAATGTGCCTTTTTCCCCAAAGCTTGGGAGGAACAACCACATCATGGTTTTCCCGACTACCAGGTGGCATTAGAACATTTGAGGAACTCATCCAGAAGTTCCTATCTCATTACTCTTATAATATTGAACGCGACATCACCATGGCTGATCTATGCAATACCAAACAAAAACCAGGTGAACTATTCTCAGTATTCCTGCAACGATGGCGCCAAATGTCTAGCAGACATTCTCTTCAGTTACCTGAACGAGAACTAGTGGAAATTTTCATTTCCAAATTAAACGAAGAAATGGAATTTCACCTGGATGTCAAAGACACAGACTCCTTTAACGATATGATCACCAAGGGTTTAAAATGTGAAAGGGCACTCATCAAGAAAGGACTCATCAAAATCTTTAATGAACCAAAAGATGGTCCTCGCCCGCGCTTCAATAGTGATAAACCAAACTTCTGGAACAAGAATAAGAATATCGTCAACGATGGGGTTGTGGATGCTCGAACTATCCAAAATGCACAACCTGTGGTTCGGTTTGCAGGACAAAATCCTCCACCTCAGAACAACACAAATGTTCCTTTTAATCAAGGTCGCATCACATCTCACGATGAACCTAGACCTCGTCGGCAAAAACAAAAACGCACATACACTCCCTTAGGGGAACCCATTGAAACAGTGTTGCGACAACTCATTTCTCAAAATTTGATCACTCTACCTAAGCTATCAAACTATGAGCCTTAGGTCAAACCGGCATGGTGGAGAGATACTGAACACTGTGAGTTCCATCAAGGAAGAGGACACAAGACAAGTAATTGTCACCGATTGAAAGATCTCATTCAAGATCTTATTGATCGAGGAGAAATTGAAATTGAAGGACATGACCCAAAAACGACCAATAAAGATCATCTGATGTTCAAGAATCCACTTCCATCACAAGATCAAAGGGGTCCTTCCACTTCCTGGCGAGGCACTGATACCACTGATTATACACAGGCTGCGTATAACTATACTGTAAATCACCTGTATGATGCCAGTGAACAAATTGCAACTATAACCTTCAAAAATCCCTCCTCAAATAGAAATGTTGTTACACGTCGTGGCAAGGTCACCATCAAGGCAGTTTTACAAGGCACCACCTCCGTCCCAAAGCAGTACAATCTTGTGGAACACTTAGATAAAACGCCTGCGCTTATATCCATTTTAGAGCTATTGCGCCTATCGCCATCTCATAAAACAATCTTGGATCAAGCACTCCAAGAGGCGTCAGTCCCTGCAAACCTGAATACGGACCAATTTCAAGCCATGGTTGGAAATCTAAAGTCATCACCTTGTCTCACTTTTTCCGAAAGTGACAACTCTTCTTTCCAACAACCTCATAATGCTTCGCTACACATTGAAGGCTTTATCAACCAACACAGGATCAAGCGAGTCTTGATAGATAATGGAGCAGGCCTAAACATTTGTACACTACAGTTGGTCACAACATTGGGATATGCAATAGAATCAGTGGATCCTCGCAAGAAGATCACCATCAAGGCCTATGATGATGCAGAGCGTTCATCCAAAGGAGCTGTGGTACTACCAATCTGAGTCGGCCCTGTGGTAAAACACATAATTTGTCAGGTTTTGGACCTTCCTCTGCCATATAATTTATTATTAGGGAGACCTTGGATACATGCCATGCAAGCTGTTCCATCTACCTATCATCAATGTATCAAGTTCCCACATAACGGTACAGAGATCACAATCCTGGGCGATGCAAATCCTTTTGCGTATTGCCATAATATCAACCATCAACCGGAAATTACTATTCCTAATAATAGGGAAGCCATTTCCTCCACATCATATGTAAGCCCCACCTCTCTTGCCAGTTCGAACACCCCTATACCCAAGCAAGAAAAGCTTAAGATGAAAGTAGCAGAGGAAGGTCCTGGAGAATACAACTTGAGTCAGCTCTTTTGTGTGGGACAAGTGCCCACTTCTCCTAGAACACATGGTAAACCACAACAGTTACTCCAGCAACCACTAATCACGCCTGCATGTGCCTTGACGCCTTTCATCCTTGGAAAGAGTCAAGAGGAAGAGACACAAGACGAGGACCTAGTGGACTGGATCTATAAAGATCCCATCACCACTGATAAACCGCGAGTTACACTTCCTACGGAACAGTATGGCAAAGGCCTCCTCATTATGCAAAGAATGGGATATGATGGTCAGAGTGCTTTGGGATACTGCAAACAAGGACGACACGAACCTCTACTACCAAAATTCAAGCCCAAAGGTAATACAGGCCTAGGCTTTGAAAAAGAGATCCTTCCTAAACTCAGATTCAAAGGAAAACCCAGCAAACCATTTTGCCCACCTACTGCAAAGAGGACACCTTTCATAATCAAAGCACCATCAAGCACTATCCCCACTGCCCCATCGAGGCTCACAACCCCACCGCAACCGTCATCAATATCATTCATCCCATCAAACGAACCAGTAATCCCATCAGCAATACCATTTGTCGCAACAACTGTATCAGAACCCGCAGTAGCATCTATGACACCGGTCGTTCCAACAGAAGCCACTAAGTCAACACTGCTGATACTTCCAGTAACAAATCCTTTAATCCCCATCAAAATTCCTGCAGCATCGATCACTACAAAGGTACATAAACCAATCACGCCTGCAGTATTCAAGTCCAGCGACATCCCAGTATGGTATAGCAATCGGATGCTGGAAAGTGATTCAGAGACCAACTCACATGAGTGGGAATTTGATTCTGTACAGCTTAACACTTCAGATGAGGAAGACACATCACCACCTCCGCCACGCAAAGACATCCTTGTTTATGGAAAAGCACAGATAAAGACCACTTGGGTACCTGAGCTGGAAACATCTTCCACAAACCCTACGTCTCATCCTACGCCTGATTCTGATAGGGAGAGTACCATCAACGACCTTCACCATAATGTCTTAACCCTCACTGATACATCTAACGCACTTAACCTAATCGATGAAGTAATGCCCATTATCCACCCTGGACTCATCAAATGGAACCAACCAACTCCCCCATGTCTTGACTTCTTCCAAAACGATGAGGCCATCATTGACTTTTTGGAATTAAGGGATAACCTACCAAGCAAAGATCACAAAGATGGATTCGCCATTGAACTTAATAGCGCAGCATACTTCGGGGCGGATGCCAAACCTTTTAGCTGCAAAAATATAACAATAAAACATGGATCTTCCAGTGAAAACCACATTGTGGCACTGTTTGATCTGACAAAAGTAAAAAGAAAGAGCGTATCCAACAGTGAAAACCTCTCTGAGGCGCCTGAGGATGAAGGGTTTGACATTCTCCCTGCTAATATACAACAGGAACGATCAACGATTCTCATCAAGGAAACCAAAGAATACAATGTGGGGACTCCTGAAAATCCTCATATCATACATCTGGCATCTCTTCTCACTCCAGAGGAACAGCCTCAATTTATAGAGTTCTTCCAGAAGCGTCAGATCAACTTTGCATGGTCATATGCAGACATGCCTGGGCTTGATCCTGATTTAGTCATGCATCACCTCACCGTAGCAGAAGGAGCCAAACCTGTCAAGCAGAAGCTTCGTAAGATGCATCCCCAGATTGCAGTGCTAGTCAAAACAGAACTCAAGAAACTCTTGGATGTTGGTTTCATTAGACCAATTGATTATGTAGAATGGATCTCCAACATCGTGCCAGTTGGCAAACCAAAAGGGGGCATCCGCATTTGTACCGACTTCAGAGATCTAAATAAGGCCCGTCCTAAGGATGATTTCCCCCTACCAAATATCGACATCATAGTGGATCTAATAGCAGGACATGCGATTCTTTTACTCATGGATGGATTTTCCGGCTACAATCAGATAAAGATCGCACCCGAAGATCAAAATAAGACAGCCTTCACATGTCCATGGGGCACATACTGCTGGAATGTAATGCCTTTTGGTCTAAAGAATGCAGGAGCGACCTATCAAAGAGCAATGACCACCATCTTCCATGACATGATGCATACTATGATGGAAGATTATGTTGATGACTTACTAGCAAAATCACTCACCAGAGAAGGGCATCTCCACATCTTGGAGAGAATCTTTGATAGACTGGAACAATACCATGTTCGACTCAACCCAAAGAAATGTGTCTTTGGAGTGACCTCCGGGAAGCTTTTAGGATACATTGTCTCAAGCAAAGGCATTGAGGTCGACCCAGCAAAGGTAAAAGCCATCATGGACATGCCACCTCCAAACAATATCAGTCAGCTAAGAATACTACAAGGATGGCTTCAATCCATCCGAAGATTCATTGCACAATTGGCTGATAAGTGTCACCCATTCACACACCTGCTACACAAGAACATCCGCTTTCAGTGGGATGACAAATGCCAACAAGCATTTCAGGTGCTTAAAGACTATCTCATGAATCCACCATTGCTGATGCCACCAAATCCAAGTAGACCATTGTTACTATATATCTTATCAATAAGTACAGCATTGGGTGTATTATTGGCACAACATAATGCAGGAGGCAAAGAGTGTGTTGTATACTACATCTCTCGCACGCTGGTTGGCTATGAACTCAATTACACACCTATTGAGCGAGCTTGCCTAGCGGTGATCTTAGCAGCCACTAAATTGCAGCACTATCTGTTGACACACAAGGTACAACTCATCGCAAAGATTGATCCACTCAAGTACTTACTTAGCAAAGCAGCATTGACAGGTCGCTTGGCCAAATGGGTGATGATTCTAAGTGAATTTGATATTGAGTATGTGGACCGTAAAGCTATCAAAGGTCAAGTTATTGCAGATCAGTTGGCCGATGCACCACTCATAGGCGATCATCCTTTCATTTCCAATTTTTTCAGATGAAGAGATATTCATGATCACAGAAGCACAGCCATGGAAACTATATTTTGATGGTTCATACACTAGGCATGGCTCGGGGGTAGGCATTCTGTTTATCACACCTCAAGGTGATAGCATCCCGAAGTCTTACAGGCTCACATTTCCATGCACAAACAACATAGCAGAATATGAGGCTTTGATCACAGGACTCAGGCTAGCCATACAATGGAAATTAAAAGAACTACAAGTATATGGCGACTCACAACTGGTCATTCGACAAGTAACAAATGAATATCAGACCAAAGATGATAAACTCATGCCATATAAGCAAATGGTGGACACTCTAAAGACATCATTTACTACTATCACTTTTGAACAGATACCAAGAGATCAGAATCGAGCTGCTGACGCTATGGCTACCATCGCATCTCTCCTAGATCTTCCACAACATTCAACACGCTACGAGTTCTTAGTAGAACAGCTTTGGATCCCCGCTTATGATATCCCCAAATCCGAAATGATATGTCGCCTTGTCGGTTCTGAATCCCCATGGTATGGTGAGTTCTACACCTATCTCTGCGATCACACCCTTCCTCCCAACCAATCGAATAACCAACGAAAAACCTTCATTCGCCAAACTGCTCGATATACCATTATTGCCGAAACCCTATACCGACGCGGTCTTGATGGTACTCTCCTTCGATGTCTGGAACAAGATGAGATAACAAAGGCTTTGGAAGAGGTACATGAAGGAATTTGCGGGACTCACTCAAGTGGTCTGTCACTAGCCAAGAAACTCATGCGAGCTGGATATTATTGGCCATCTATGGAAAAGGATTCCTACTACTTTGTCAAAAAATGCAAGAAATGTCAAGTTCATGGTGACCTGATACATGCACCAGCCCAGGAACTGCAACCAATCACAACACCATGGCCTTTTTGTCAATGGGGCCTCGACCTTGTGGGTAAGATTCATCCATCTTCATCCAATGGCCATAAATTCATTGTTACCGCCATCGAATATTTCACAAAGTGGATCGAAGCTGTTCCACTTACCCAAGTCACCGGCAAGCAGATCGCCTCATTCATCCTCAATTACATCATCTGCCGGTATGGTGTACCCATGTCCATCATCACAGATAACGGTCTTCCTTTCAAAAATCAGGATGTCTGTGAACTTTGTGAGAAATTTCATATCCAACACCGCTTTTCCACTCCCTATTACCCACAAGGCAATGGTCAGGCTGAAGCATCGAATAAAAACATATTGAGAATCCTAGAGAAGACAGTCAATGATGTCGGTCGTGATTGGCATGTTCAATTGAATCCAGTGCTATGGGCATATCGAACTAGCATTCGGACCCCTATAGGTGCAACTCCTTATTCATTGGTCTATGGTACTGAAGCTATCTTACCTATTGAGGTCGAGATACCATCCTTACGAGTTTCATTGCACAATCTCATCGATGATGAAGCATACAGAGTATCCCGTCTTCAGGACTTAGACTTACTAGATGAGAAGCGACAAGCTGCATACAATCACCTCAAAGCCTATCAGCAGCGCATGAGTAGAAGCTACAATCACCGAGTTAGATCTCATACATTTGAGGTAGGTGATCTTGTTCTTCGAGAAAATCCTCGCAACCAACCAAACAGAGAACATCAAGGCAAGTTTGAATCAAACTGGCTGGGCCCATATGTTGTCACTGCTATATTCGGGTCTGGGGCATATCAGTTGGCTACATCAGACGGAGAACCGCTCGCAGATCCAATCAATAGCATGCACCTCAAACGGTTTTATACCTAAGGTATACAGAGCATCAGGCTCCCCTACATATCAGAAAATACCAAAAACATTCAGAAAATGTCCTAAAGAAAATACAAAAACATTCAAAAAAGTAAAGAAAAATCATGCATCCAAACGGTGAACAACCACTCCGGTGGCACCTTGGGTAAGTGCGATGGTGAAAACCTGGCAAACAGGCGCCACTCGTAAGGGCTATGGCTCCATTATCTTTTCAGACTTGTTGCGATCACATTTACTTCATACATACATCCATCCATCCAAAGCCATGGCTTATTATTCATCTGTCATTAAGAAAGTACTCCATGCGTCTAGCATCCCACCTTTTCATAGTCAGGTCTAAAAACTGGGGGCAATACCCTTAACCTATTGATGGAAGTGGATTCTACATTGTCTTATGTGTCATTACGCTCTTCATTCAGGCAATCATCAAAAATATCAAAAACATTCAAAAATGTCCCAGAAAATATCAAAAACATTCAAAAACAATACAAAATCCAAAAACATTCAAAAATGTTTCACAAAATCCAAAAACATCGAAAAAACCATCGAAAATCACCCAAAAATATGACAACACCTTGTACATATTCATCTGATCAGATACAAAACAAACATTGACAAAATACTCACACAAATGACCACTTATCACTCGACCAACACAATCAACATCAACAATCCAAACTGTCTTAAACAAGGATGCATCCTTCCTTATCAAAACAAAGACAAGATGACGTTTTCTTTGACAAGAAAATTATGTTAAGCTATCAAATACTTGGTTGATTTATGAGTACAATCATTTGTTTATCTGTATCGGGATCTTTCAGCATTGTTTTGTATCGTTTGCGCATTACTTCCGATGAAGTTCTGGGGCATGTACTAATGGTGTCTACGTGGGAAGTTCACTAAGCTACGTGATCTTATGCAAAATGCAGTCATAGATCACTACGGCTTGCTGACTACAGCGTATACCTCGACCATATGAGCATGAACCATTACCAAGGATCCATATTCTTTATTCTTTATGTATATATTGTTTGTTTGCAGGTACAATTCTCTTTCTTTGGTTCCTCCTACCTCATCCAAACTGGATAAAGGTTTTATCTCTTATTACGGTATGCACTTGTCTCAAGATATGATCAGTATAAGATCAAGGAGGACGATCCAAGTCATGCATGAAAGGAGATAATCCTTGCCTATTCTGCAAGCAATACTCTGGTCAACTTGATCCATTATATCAAGTTGCTTGTATTAACTTGCTATATAAAATCCATGTAAGAAATACTCTGGTCATCTTGAATCTTTATGTCAAGTTGCTTGTATTTTCTTACAACATTTTAAAGCTCAATGATGAAAAATAAAGCACCATGGATCATCATTCCATCTCATCTGTATATATTGCATTTCGTTGCATTCCACCCATCCCTACATTCATAATAGTTGCATATCATGCATACGTAGTCATAATAATGCATACTCTATTTTACTCATCTTCTTCCATAGGACTTGGTCCTAATCCTTCATATCTTCTATCTAACATCGAATCCCCCCTCACCCTCCCTATCTTGATCATCAACATCATCCTAATCCCTTCATCGCTTCCCATCCTCACTCATCCACAAAATTAAGCCAGTTACTCTGTCTACACAGATACATCGACTCCCACACACCTAGACTATCAATAGATACTCTGATCAAGTATCTTCGGGTCTCAACAGGTAATCGATTATGGCAAACCTAGACTACAACAGGGATTTATCATAATGACCTAGTCTCAACGGGGCTGCCATGATTCCCCACAACCATCCATCACATGCACACACTATCACTTGATCAACCAATCAAACACAATCCAACGGACAATTACATCAATTGTCTATGTCTCAACGAGTATTTTGCTTCATATACCTTGACTTCATCGGGCAATTACATCAATTGTCTAAGTCACATCAGGTCACTTTGATTCACTTACTCAGACTTTATCATGTCCAAGCGACCAACTGACATCAACTGTCACGCTTTGACTTGACCGGGGCAATTAAACCGATTGCACCGGATTGTCCAACCAATTTTGATCAATTGTATAGCATCAATCCAAACCCCACACTACATCTGCTATGTATCTCTAGCATGACCTCAGGGTACTCGTTGGCTTGTTGTTTCTTCATATTCACTCCATTTTCTCCCGTTCTTTCATCATTAGTTCTAATTTCTTCTATTCTACATCCCCTCCACTTTTCATTCTTTTTCGAGAGACCGCCCGATTTTTCAAAAAAATAAAAATAAAAAAAAATCGGCCCATCTCTCGAGGGGGCATACCACCCATTAAATTTACATTTCATGGGGCATTTCTTCACACCTATTTTTCTTTCTTTGAAACGATGCGATAAACTGCACCGTCTCAAAGAGGGGCAAATGTAGTCACAGAAATATGTCCACTTAATTAAATGAATACTTAGTATTTATTTGATTATTTAACCATCAATTAATAATTAATTAAATTAATATTTAATTAATTTATCTTAACCCTCTTCTCCTATTAATTAAATAAATTATTCAATTTATTTGATTTAATTCACTTAACCAAATTCAGACCATTAATTAAATAAATATATCATATTTATTTAATTAAATATTCTCTCACATTTAAATAAATTAATATTTATTTAAATCCTCCAAAATCCCACCTCTCACATTTAAATAAATTAACATTTATTTAAATCACCTTTATCCTCCACCCACTTGCATTTTCCTACAAAAGCAAGTTGCACAATTATTTTAAATAAATAATTTATTTAAATCACCTTTATCCTCCACCCACTTGTATTTTCCTACAAAAGCAAGTTGCACAACTATTTTAAATAAATTATTTATTTAAAATCCTATTTATCCTCACCCACTTGAAACCTTTAATGGTTTCCCTTAAAGTATTCAAACTTGATGGCTTTAAAGTCTTCAAACTTGATGGCTTCCTTCTATAGTCTTCTTAAGACTTTAATAGTCTTCCTTAAAGTCTTCAAGTCTTTAATGGTTTCCCTCAAAGTCTTCAAGCATTTTAATGCTTTATCTTCATTTTTCTCATTTAAATAAATTAATATTTATTTGAATATTTATCCAAATGCAAATTACACCATTTAATTGAAATAAATGATTTTATTTTAATTGAAAATACCAAAATTTCTCCCACTTGCATTTTCCTACAAAATCCACTTGCATGCCTAAACCCCTTTCTAGAATTTTCTAATCACTTCTAAATAACCTAACCCCTTCTCTAAACTTTGTCACATTCCTAAGCAAAAGGGAAGTCACTTCTCAAACCCTCAAAGTCTTTGATAACCGTTAAAGGCTTTCAACCTTCAACCACTAAATGGCTCAAAGTCTTTGATAACCATTGAAGGTTTTCAACCTTCAACCACTTAATCCCCAAAGTCTCCAATAACCATTAATGGTTACCTCAAACCCTTCCACATGGTTAAAACATTTGTTTTGACTCAACCTCTACCCAACCCAAAGGTCTCATCAGGCCATTAATACTTTGACCATGATTATCTCTTAAACATTTGCACAAAGGTTTATCCTTGGATTAACTCTTAATCCAGTGGGTAATCTTAATTTGGACTTGACTCTTGACCTTTAGATAACCATGAGGTATTCTCAGACCTTTAATGCCTCCAACCTCTTCTCTCAATCCAATCCTATGTTGACACTTGTCACCATTTTATTGGTGCCAATTGTGCACATGGATCCCCAGCTTTCAAACTTGGCCCTTGATTAAACCATTCAATCTTAACCCTTCATTTCCCCATTTCTTCTATAAAAAGAACCCTTCTCCTCAAGCAAAAGAAAGCATTAGAGTATTGTTGTTATACTGGCATTGGCATAGAGCTTTTTCATAGCATCACTATCTTATCTTGCATAGTATTTGCTTATCATATTCAACCATCTTGAATCTCCATATGGCATCCATGGCTAGTGCTAAAAGCTGAGAGCTACACTCATTTGGGACTTGGAGAGGAGAGGAACAAGGGAGGAGCAACTATGAGCATCTTGATTAGCTATTTTATTCTATGTTTATATGCTTTCTATTTCATGCTTAATATCTCTCTTGATATGCCTGTTTAGGATAATCTTTTGTTGCTAACACTAACGTTTGTTTCTTGTGCTCTTGTGTGTGTTGCCATCAAACAGATTTTCTAATCCTTTTTGCAGAGCATCACAAAGTTTGAGAAGCAGCTGCTTGAGCTCTAAGATGACGCTTTCGTTGGCGTTCACGTGTAGAACAATTTCGTCTAGTCTTAGTAGGAAGTTGAGAAGATTGAGGAGGAGGAATGTTCTCATCCTTATCACTTGGGTGTTTAGGTTGTGGTCTCTTAGGTTGGATAATAGGAGAAGAGGAAGGTCTCTTCTCTCTATAAAAGGAAGGGGGAGGAACTGCTCCATATAAAGGAGGAATATTTGGTTTAGGAAGGAGACCAAGTCCATCATGACGAGGAGGTATAGGTCTGCTTTTAGAAATTTTATTAGACATAGACATAGTCACATCCATAGGAATGGATTGGGAATCTTCTTGAGGAAAGACATTAGTTTTATCTTTCAAAGGAAGAAATTCCTTCTCAAGAACGATAGGAATGTCAAGTTTGGGTGTTCTAGGTTCACTTAGAGATAGGATCATATCTTTTTCCACTTTTGATAAGATTTGAAAAGATGATCACTTCGCGGAGGAAGAGATTGGAATTGTTTAGGCCAAAAATAATCAATAGGAACGCTAGAAGTTCTTTCAGCTGGTTTAAAGAGACTATGATTGACAGTAACAACTTCACCATTATAGGGAAATTTCAAACATTTGTGGATAGGAGAAGCAATAGCTTTCATGGAAGATAGCCAAGGATAACCTAGCTTCACACGAAATTGTTCGGATGAAGGAATAATAGCAAAGCTCACATCAAGGGACTTGTTATGGACCTCAATAGGTAATGTAATAGAACCAATTGCAGGAGAAGAAAATGCATCAAATAATTTCACAATCACATCTGTTTTGCCATAGATCACTTGATTCAATTGCAAAGTAAAAAGAAATTCCTCAGTAATAACATTAACCATGCAAGCAGGATCAATAAGCACTCCACTGCAATGTGTATTCTTGACTTTTGCAACTATATATAAAGGACCATCAGGTGCCCTGATAGTTTCACTAGAATCAAATGTGATGGAAGGTTCTTTAGGGTTTTCTTGCTGCTCTACAAAGTTAATCACATTCGGAGTCATAGACACAAGACCATCAGATGAGAAAGAGGAATCATTAGTCTCAATCACATTAGAGGTATGAGAAGGTAATGGATCAGTAAAAATCTTAAGATTTTGGTTAGGAGGAGCTACAGATGTGTTGCCTTTATCATTCATACCAGAAACAGAGATACTATTATTATCAATCAAATCTTGAATTTTACCCTTTAAAGAAAAACATTTTTCAGTATCATGCCCAGGTTGACGATGAAATTGACAAAAAGTTTTGTTATCAAAATAAGGTGAATTAATCTTTGCAGGATCTATTTGCTTTATAGGAGGGAGAGTAAGCACATTTTGTTCCAATAACTTATTCATAATACTATGCAATGATTCATTCAAAGGAGTAAACTTTCTTTCTTTCTTGAAAAACTTAGAAATAGGAGGCACACCTGATGCTGCATTCACATTGTTGTTGATGATGTTTTCATTGAACTTAACGGACTCTCTGTTCGGTTTAAACTTCCCAAATGGTTGTTGACTACTATCACCCTTATCACTCAGAGCCATAGGATTTGCTTGTTCCATTTGACTCACAGTCAGTTGATAATTGTGAAGAGTTGCACACAACTGTTGGAAAGAAGTAAACTCAGAAAACAGAAGTTTTTCTCGAATATCTTTTTGTAAATTAGAAATAAATATTCTTTGAATGTCATTGTCAGGCACTGGAAAAGAGATTTGAGCATACAAATGCTTATATCTACCAATGAAATCAGTCACTTTTTCTTTAACACCTTGTTTACAATGCATTAAATCAATCAAAGTAACTTTAGGACTTATATTGTTTTGAAATTGTTGAATAAAAGCATTTGCAAGTTGTTCGAAAGAAGTAATAGAATAAGAAGGCAATGAGCAATACCATTGTAGGGCTTTATCTCTTAATGTCCTAGTAAACAATTTTGCAAGCAACCTTTGGTCATAAGCAAAATCGGTACATGTTGTTTGAAAAGTCTTAACATGTGTTAGAGGATCACCTTTACCATTATAAAGCTCCAAATGCGGGATTTCAACATGCTTAGGGGGAATAGCTCAAACAATGTCAAGAGAAAGTGGGCTCACAACATCAAATGTGGGCACACTAAACTTAGATTGATTCATAGAGGCAATTTGTTGTTGTAAAGAAGAGACAGTTTGTGCAAGATTGTTAATGGTCGCTTCAGTTGAAGAGTTCATATTAGACGTGTTAGATTGTGATGGAGGTATTATGTTATTGAAAGAAGGTATTGATTGAGAGTAAGGTGGCGGGACACTATGATAGTTAGTCATAGGAGATGATTGGAAAGGAGGAACACTACAAGGAGGAATGGAATGGTTAAATGAATTGCCCCCTTGCACTAAGTTCATTTGTGGAGATATAATAGGAACACTTATTGAAGGAATGAATGAAGAAGTCGGATTGAATGAAGGAAGAGGGTTGATTGAAGAGGAAGGATCGCCCCCATGACTGGTGATCATAGGCAGAATGTCTTGTATAGAAGTAGCCATTATGTTTGATGTAAAGGTAGGTATGCTAGCAATAGAAGTTGTCAAAGGAATAAAATGATTAACTTGAGTGGGAGGTTGTGTATAACCTAAAGTTTCAGCACAACTCTTCATAGGCATCACATTTGAATCCACAATGTGTGCAATACCACGCAAAATATCAATTCCATTCTTATTAATTTGAACCATACGTTTTAGACCCTCAATTAATAAAAGAGCTTGACTATCGGGATACTCTTGAGACATCCATTGCTGAAAGTTGTTCTACAGAAACCTCATGGAGAGCTTCTTCATCATTAGGAGGATTAGAGGAATTACCCGTGTCCTCGTTAAAAAGGCTATTCAAATTAGGTTCCATCTCCTCGGTAATTAAACCTTGGAAAGACTTAATTCTAAGGCTTCGTCTAACGGGAATAGTGTAAGTAGGGCTTATTGTTGTAAAACTCATGCACTAGAGAGGGAGAGAAGATTTTGAATTTAGGGGTAGCAAATTTCAATAAAATAAGCCAATCTCCTAGATTTAAGCTGTTAAATACAATCAGGACAATCTCCCGAAATTTCGGAAAAAATGTCCGGGACCGTGGCGAACGGAGTGCACACAGTCCTCGCAACTTTTTTCAAAATTTTCAGGGATGAAAGTTATGATGATTTTAAAGCTAATCTGAAAAAATTGAGTGATTTTATGATTTGTAGATAGGCCAAATTAAAGTTGCAATCTCAAAATTGAATCCTGCCAAGATTGTTGGAAAATGCAAAATTTGAATTTTGAAAAAGAGATGGAAACTGAAACTTTGAATTTTATGATTTTAGAGGGAATACCAAAAGCAATGCAAGTTTTGAATTTTAAAAGTTGACTCAATTTCACGCAAAATTCAATTTTGAAAGCGGAAATCAAAGTTGGTGTAATTAAACACTTAATTTCAAAAGTCACAAATTGCAAGAATTTGAATAAAGCACTGAAATTTCGAATGAATGCCAACACACTTTTTAGATTTAGGACAGTAAGAACACAATTTCGACACAAAATTTCAATTTCAACAATTTTTGAATGATTAGAAGCCTTAATCCAAGCAATCACTAGACCAACTTTGACTTTAATTTTGAAAGTGTTGTAATTGATAAAATCAGCCAAAATTCTGGATTTTAGCAGAAAAATACAGTAAGATCTAACTCCCAAAATTTTGGAAAAAATGTCGGGGACGATGGCGCTCGGGGTGCACACGGTCCTCGCAACTTTTTTCCAAATTTTCAGGGATGAAAGATATTATGATTTTGTTGCGGAATCCAAAGTTACAGCTGATTTGGAGATGTTTTGATCAGTGAAATTATCAGTCAAAGGTTGAATCAAGAAGGTTTTAAAAATTAGGGTTTTGACACTTAACCACTTAATTTTTAGAATTAAAGCACAAATATGAATTGACAATTTGTAATAGAAGGATAGATCTGAAACAAGCATTAACAATTAAACATTTCACAAGCTCAATTACTAAAAAGAAAATTTAGGGTTCTAATGCAATTAACCTCTAAAATTTGCAAAAGATCAAACATGGAAATGTAATCAAGGCATCCAATTTTCAGGTCTAACCATGCATAATCAAAAAGGATGTTCATGTCGGGTTCACCAAAATGTAAAGCGGAAAATCGCGATCGAACCCTAAGTGTTTCCCCCCACCACTCCAAGGAGAGAGAAAGGAGGTCACTAGGGTTGACGGTTTTCACTTAGGAGAGACTTTACATTCAAAAGAGGGGTTGAAACCCACAAGATCCAATCCCACACAATGCAAGATTGGATTCTAAATGAGTTTCAAGGGTTGTGAGAACAAGGCTACCCTCTTTTGTAAAGAATGTAGATAGAAGGATTGAGCTAGGAATGCATGTAAAGTGAGAAAGATTCACTTATAAACAGAGATAGGAATATAGGATGAAGCTGCGGACCTGGAATTAGCACTAAAATGTCGAGACGGTACTGTTCTGCAAATTTGAGCAAAAGTTGACGGGACGATGGCGCCCGGCGTGCACACGATCCTCCGAAAAATCCGCGAAACGAAGGGGGATCTGTTCGTCTCTACACAAGGATTCCAGATCTTCAATTACAGCCGCGTACCTGCAACCTACACACAGAAAAGAGAGGACGATTGGGGGGTTAGGGATTAGGGGTTTGCCCTTAGGTCAAACCCCGGTTTTGGAATTAACCAAGAAATGAGAATGCTGTAAATGTAAATGATTTTAATGTAAACAAGTACTGATACCTTGTTGTAAGAATGTTTGTATTCTTACATGCGAAGGTGTAGTGTTGTTGTATGTTGTATGTTGTATGTGGTATGTGATCTCCTCTTCAATGGTTGAATCCTTGTCTTGAATGCAACACTTAGCCTTGAATGGAGCCTTAGAATGATCAATTGCTTGAAGGAATGCTTGAATGTTTGAATGCTTGAATGTTTGAATGTTTGAATATTGTTTCCACATCTTGTACACATATGTCCTCCTTCCTCAAAATGGGAGAGGAAATGTAGTTTATATACTTGCCAATTAGGGTTGAAAGACTGATTTTTCCGACCTTGGGCCGACATAGCAACCTTATTTTCCAATTTGCAAACTTAAAGACCCGAAGCCCCATAAGAGATCGGGCCCAAAATAGGGCCAGGGACCAGGGCGCTGGGCGCCATGGTCCCACCTCCAGGGACAGCAGGGTGCAAGGAGGATCAGGCTAGGGTGCTGAAAAATGCAATTTTTGATGTCATGAACAAGTTTCGGGGTCTCCATTCAAGTTCAGTGTTGCGTCGCCATCATGAAGACCCAAATGCAGTCGAAATTGGAAGTGTCGCAATTTTAGGACGCTACACCTGCAAAAGTGTTTATTTTTTAAAAACCAATTTGATTAATGGGGTAGTGCCCCATGGTGGGTGCCAAAAATGTGTGCGGGAAAAGCGGGGCGAAGAAACTTAAAATGCGAGAATGCGGTCTCAAAGAGGTTTGCTCACACACCCACGGGACTTCTTGGTACAAGTTATGGAGTCATGAGGAATGACTCAACTTCCCAAGGTTGGTTCCATGGTTCTCTATCTCACAAGGTCCCTCAAGCCAATACCTTTGCTCTTAGATCACTGAGCAAAGTGTCTTAGGGATGACGAATGCAAGAACGAGGGATGCTTATGATTGATCTAATTATGAAATGCATCCTATCTATGCATGATTCTACAAATGCAATAAACTAGGTTATAAGATGACAAGATTAGTAGCAATACTATCCTAACATGATATACTAGTTTATGTTTTAAGTTAATGATAAAGGAAATAGTCTAAAATGCTTATTAGATTAATTCTTATTGGAAAGAGAAGCTAGATGTATTGATAAATTTGAGCATAAATGAGATACTAAAAGCTTGCATGGATCCTTAAAATGGAGGAATGAGAGCTCTATTTATAGTAAAAATAGGGCAATGGATGGTCAAGATTTAAGGAGTTAATCAAGGGTCAGGATTGAAAGTTATCAATCCATGTTTACAATTTTCACCAATGAAGTGGTGACAATTGTCAACATAAGACTAGTTGAGAGGAGATGAAAGAAGCATTAAATGCTTGAGAAGACCTTATGGTTACCTTAGGAGGTAAGGGTTAAGGTTAGGTTAGGGTTATCCAATGGATAAAGCTTTTATCCAAGGGGTAAACTCTTGTGCAAAGGTTAAAAGAATAACCATGGTCAAAGCAATGAATGCCTGATGAGACCCCTAGGTTAGATGGAGGTTAAGCTAGTCAAAAAGTCTCTAACCATGCCACTAAGGGTTAGTTAACCATTAATGGTTTGAAGACTTTGGGGACAAATTTGTAAGAGTCCTTCCAAATTTGGGGGTATTCAACAAGTTAGCTTGTTGAATGGATAAAGGCTTTATGCTTTTAGAAGACTTTACTCCAAATTTGAGAAGTGACCTCCTCAAATTTAGGGAAAGGGGATAATGAATGGGTCTGGGTTAATTGATTAGGATTAGATGGATTGTAGAAGAAATTAGGAATAGGGTTTAGGATGCAAGTGGGAGACGTAAGAAAATGCAAGTGGGTGAGGGAAAACAGAATTAATTAAAATAAATTGCTTTATTTCAATTTGGTTGCAATTTGGGAAATTGAATAAATTAGATTTATTCAATTTGGGATAAACTATTAATTAAATGTAAATTTAATTAAAAGTAAGAAGAAGGGATTTAATTAAATAAAATGATTTATTTAATTAAATGATGTAAAGGGGTTGAGTGAATTTAACTAAATAAAATCAATAATTTATTTATTTAAATAGAAGAATGTGGGTGATTTAGTTAGATTAAATTTAACTAAATGGAGGAATGGGAATAAATGAACATTAAATATTCATTTAGGAATACGGTCATTTTTATACGTCTACAGGTGCAACTTGCATTTGTAGGATTTTGCAAGTTGGGGGACTATTCACAAATAAATAATGATTCATTTAAATGCAAAGGGACTTTTAATCAAGTGTTAATTCAATTAAAAGGGAAAAGGTTACTAATTAAATAAATAAGATCTATTCAATTAAGTGGGTAAAGGGTACTTAATCAAACCTCAGTTTAATTAATGGGTTGGGCTAGAAGAAAGGGTAATTAATCAAATCTTTAATTTGATTAGTAGGTCAATTAGAGGAATAGGGATATTAACTAAACCTTAGTCTAATTAATATGATGAATAAATGATTAAAATTCATTTAATTAGTTTTGCAAGTTTAAGTTGTCTACATTTTGCCCCTCTTTGAAGTGACATGTGACCACATGTTGATTCCAAGGAAAATGCTCGATATGTTGCCAAAAATCTTGATATGGTGTTTGTCGTCAAAATTGTCGATATGATGCCCCAGATACGAAGAATTGATTTGATATGAAAAGTCGATATGAAGCTAGTGTTGATATGAGCCTAATTTGAAATTGATATGGAGATTCGATATGATAATACCCCCTCGGGAGATCGTTTGTGCACTAAAGGCATGAATGATCTCTTGAAAGAAGAAGAATGTTATTTGAAAGATAGAAGAGTGGATAGTTGATGACATGCATGGGTTTGATAAGATTGGTGAAATTTATAAGAATGAGATCAAGTCTGGTTTCAGGAATGACACCTCCCGTATAAGACAAAGATGATCAAAACGTCTGGTTTTAGGAATGATATATCCTGTATAAGACCCAATCAAAACGTCTAGTTTCAGGAAAGATACATCATGTATAAGACATGATAGAATGGATCAGATGAAATGGATTGATAGAATTGATAAGATTAAAATTAAGTAGGGTTTCAGGAATGACACCTCCTATATAAGACAAAGATGATCAAAATGTCTAGTTTCAGGAACGATATATGTTGTATAAGACCTGATCAAAATGTCTAGTTTCAGGAAAGATACATCATTTATAAGACATGATAGAAGGAATCAGATGAAATGGATTGATATAATTGATAAGATTGAGATCAAGTCTAGTTTCAGGAATGACACCTCATGTATAAGACAAAGATGATCAAAATGTTTGGTTTCGGGAATGATATATCTTGTATAAGACCTGATCAAAACGTCTAGTTTCAAGAAAGATACATCATGTATAAGACATGATAGATGAGAGTTGGATGAATGATGAAGATATGAAAGTGAAGAAATATTCCATGATGATGCGATAGATATGCACGTGATGGATGCAATGATGAATGTGACTAGATGATGATGATATGCAACTAAATGCCATGATATGATAATGCAACTAGATGCAGATTTTAGGAATGATATGGAAAATGCACCTAACACTTAGCAATGATATGAAACCTGATATGAAATGCACTCTCGTTATTGATATTTTCACCTTTTCGATCAAATTAGATATGCTTTCTTTTTATCATCATTGAGCCTTTGATATGTTGAAATTTGATACAAACATCATGGTATAATTGAACCATGATGACCTGAGTATAACTTACATGAGTTTTATATTGCAATATAGCACAAGTGTCGAGGTATAATTGAACCACGATGACCTGATTGCGGCTTGCATAAACAGACAAGAGTTAACATTTTTCCTATACAAGTTGGAAATGTCCTCAGTGATATACCACCAAATTATGTCGTAGAACAAATTTGCATAGTAAAAAGGCTTCACTCATAACCAAAAAACAAAGAAAATATCATACTCCTTCCTTGCTTCTCTCATTTCAAGACATCCTTGAGTTGCTTGGGAGATATGATAAGGAAAAATTAAAAAACAACCATAGATAAACATGCATGCCATCCTATGTATTTTTATCAGGTAAAACATCTTGCAAATGCCTCATTATTTAATTTTGATCAATTCATGTTTCTTTGTTTTACTATTGATTGTCGTGATCTTGTTTTCGTCTTGATGTGTTTGTTGTGATCAATTGTTTGTTTGAAACCCAAAGGTGATCTACCCACAATGAGGTTAGGATTTTGCCCCTACTGTAAATAATACTTACGATATGGAATATGTACATTGACCACAAGACCATGGCGGGATATGATACAGATAACTATTCAGATAATCAAGGACAGTGACTACGCTAAGTATGTCTAGGATTGATAAGCATTAGTGAAATTGTGAATTTTTGGTGATGGCTCATATGGGTGCATATGATATGTACAAATAGATGGAGGAGTCGCTCTAGCACCAATAGCACCTATTTCCAGGTTTTCGCCACTTGTTTTTATTGCACATTTTGATTTGTTTTCGATTTTTTTTGTTATTTTCTTGATTTTTTAGTTTTTAGTTTTAAAAAAAAAACTAATTTTAATTTTTCTTTAGAGATGAAACATGTCCTGTCATCAATTGATAAAGATAAGATTAAATAGAACAAAATCTAGCAGTCATACTGTTCTATGTCATTTTTTTTATTTGTTCAATGATTGATAAGAATGTATGGTTTCAAAGAGTGAGTACCCCATATGAGATCGATCTGTTTGGTTTCAAAGAGTGAGTACCCCGTATGAGACCGATCTGCCTTCTTTCAAGTGTACCTATCCCTGTATAAGACATCTTGATGTTGATGTTGATGTTGATGTTGATGTTGATGTTGATGTTGATGTTGATGTTGATAGATGGATTGATTAACAAGACTCGATGATTGATAGGAATGTATCGTTTCAAAGAGTGAGTACCCCGTATAAGACTGATTTGTCTGGTTTCGAGTCTACCTATCCCTGCATAAGACATATTGATGTTGATATATTTTGAGTGATGAATCGATTAACAAGACATGTGATCAGTTTGATTGCAGACTTCGAGAGTTTTCTTGTTGTTGATTTGGTGGATGGGTCATGCATTCATGCTTTGATTTTCAATTTTTTATTTTTACTTTTTTTTATTTGAGTTTTTTTAAGACATTTATGATTTTTGGAACTTTTTAGATTATAAGAAATATGTATTTGGTTGCCCCAATGTATAGCAAGACAAGGAATATTATGAATGGATGACTGAACCATTAAGGTGGAAATGGATAGGAGAAAGACGAAGGTAGCTTATGAGGAGACATGTCAAGAGATTTTCGAAATTGTGTTTTGTCCTTAGTTTTGATCAAGATCAAGGATGGAAAAAGGGATATGGATAGAGATTGGATATGGATAGGAGAAACAAGATCATAGATGGTGAGGAATTATGGAAGCAATGAATAGATAGGATAAGGGATATAGACTAGAGGGTATGGATAAGGTGAAACAAGATCATAGATAGCACTGGATGATGGAAGCAATGAATAGATAGGATAGATGGTATGGATAAAGTGAAGCAAGATCATAGATAATGATGAATTTAGATAGGGTAGTGGATATTGGAGGAAGGATAATGGGAGATGTGGTATGAAGAATAGAGTGGATGAAACTTTGACTCCAAGTATAGAGGTCTCCATTTGCATAGAGGTGATATGTAAGATTGTCACAATACTTAGAACCACCCGAATAAGTGTTCCTGAACTTTTTCAAAGATAGAGACCCAACCCACACTTAGAACCTCTAAAACTTCAACCGAACATATCTAGCAACTAGTAAGTAGACTCAAAAGGGAAGAAGAATCCCAAATTGGATCAAGGTACTTAGTCTTTGATTACCCATGTGTGTGCAATTGGGTTCATTCCGACTCATATGATCATTGTAATCTTTAGAATCCAATGTGGCTAGCTACATGAGTTACCCTGACTTCAAAAGCATCCTGGATAGAGCCTTACTGCCAACAAGCGTCCATAGCTCCGACGAGGTTATCACTATAATATCAAAAATATTGCTCCATTGCCAGCCAAACATGCATAGCCCCGATAGAGTTACTCGCATGTTTCCATAGCCTCACATGTTCCCATAGCCAAGCATTTTGATATTTCATTTTTTATTTTATTTTCTTGATATTTATTTTCTTGATCATGCTTTTGATCTTTTGATATTGCATTTTTATTTTCTTATTTTGATTGCATCGGCTTGTAAGTAATGAAACTTACATGGGTCTGATAATTAGAGTGGCCCTGAAGCAAGATTTTAGATTTTTCACTAGCCATGTCTTCGACTAAGAGATCACAATGATTTAGACCAATTGATTAAGTGTATGAGATATAGTAATCAAAAGATGTCGGTACCAAGATATGATAAGTGGTTTTTTTTTGGATTGGGTGTGTATCCCAACCAAAAGAAAATATTAAAGAGGAACAACCTCAGATTCTGAGGCGTTTCATGAATAGATATCTAGGAAAAGGACCGAACATGAGATTCGAGCATGGGCAAGCATGTGACAAAATGACACAGATGCCTATTTCACAGATGATGAATTTGAGCAAAGGATTGAATGAAAGGGATGGAAGGATAGAAAAGAGGTTTTGGATAATAGATAGAATGTTTGAAGATTTGTGCGAGGATAGATGTAAATGTATTCAAGATGAGTGTTGGTACACAAATCGAGAAGTGGTGAAGAGATGAAGGAAAATTGAATTTTGAGACATAAGGACCCAAAATAGATAAAGGAAATGATGGAAGAATAGTTTTGGAAAGATGTTTAGATAGATGGTTGAAAGAAGTTCAAAGATATGTGCCTTTGTCGATCTTTCTTATGGATCATTTGAGGTGATGGATTGGTGGATGGAGGGAGGTAAGGACCCAAGATGGATGGAAGGGATGGAGAGTTTGACTTTGGAATGAAAGGACCTAAAATGGATTTTGAGGATGAAAGGATTCCTTGATCTTGATCTTGAATTCGAGTAGGATCATTTGAGTTTGTGCTTTTCTCTTGATTTTGAATTAGATTAGTGAAGGAGATGGAAGGGATATCATGCTCTTGCTCAGGAGGTGGATGTTGAATGGGACTCTGCTCTTGAGATGAAAGGGGATCATCATGGATGGAATACCAAAATCTTAGAGGATCATCATAAGATTCTTCATAGGTAGGATCTTGATTTTAAAAAATGGGATTAGATTGGAGAGTCATGATATCTTGATCTTGATTTAGGCTAGGACTTATTTCCTTTGAATAAGCTTCTTCTTTTTCAAGCGACAAGGGATGGTCACATGAGTGATCAAAGTTTCAGTTTGGATAAGTTGATGTTGTTGACTTGATGGATACTTCATTTTGGATACTCAATCTTACTAAGTCGAATAGAGGGTTTGTTTGATAGGCCCCTATGACAAAGCACGCCAAATGATATGGATAAAGTCTCCTGATATGGAAACTTGATTTGACTAACTTGAATACCTAGCTAGGTATTGTTGTCATTGAGATAGTTAGATGATAAATTCTTGATCACTTGGTTTGATACTCCCCTAATCTTGTTGGATGAAAGTATTGCCTAAAGATAGTTGAAAAGTTAATAACCACCTCAAAAGGTGCTTTGTTGGATTTGTAAACTTCTCCACTCTATGATTCCTTTGTTTGAACTGATTTTTGAGTTGGTTGATTGATATTTTTGCAAGATTTTTTAACATTTGTGACAAGAATACATAGTATACGTGAAGATAATGGTCATCCTAATGCTAAACATTTAGTGTATGTTCTTTGAGGATGTATTCAAATCCTTGATGTTTTCACTAGTTTGGATACAAATACAACACACCAAGTAGACTCTTTATTCAAGGGTTATCAACAATACCATAGCCCATAGCTCAAGCCTTCTTCAGCTCAAACAGTCATGTCACCCCCTAAGGGGAGCCCATTTTTTTGCCTTTTTTTCCAAAAATTAACCCAAAGTTGATTTCTCCTCAATTGGGTAGTTATCTTGGGAGATGTATGGTAAGTGATCTTGGGGGCAAATTCTTCCCCACCCTTGCACTATGATATTGCCAATATATGGCAACCGACTTGGCTCAAAGTTTCTACTTCTATGGTTCGTAGGAAAGGTTTCATTCGGTGCGACAAATGATAAACTCAATTAAGAGGCTTCCCAACCTTTAGAACAAAGGCTTTTCGCATCTCAAGGATACTAGGGGAAGGCTGTCAAATACACACTTCTGTTAGAGGTGATTTTCATCAGCCTCCACATTTGATTATAGTGGGTTGGTAAACTTGGCTTTAGTCATTGCCCACTTGGGTCGTACCCTTCTCACTAGCCCCCTCAAGGCATTCCAGAAGACAGGCCCTCTAAAGATTTTAATTGCTTGAAAGTAAATAAAGCATGAAAAGAGTGGGTTTGGCTTTTTGGTCACCCAATTAAGGGGAGAGCATATACCTACCACTCAAGACAAAGCACACAAAGTTCTTTTTACCCTTTCAAAGCAATTGTTTTCTAAGTCCTAATTGGAGATATTTCTCCAATCAAACATGGTGTTCTTTTTAGTCCCACATAGCAATGATTTTCTAAACTAGGAATTGCAAATCTTGGTCAGCAAAATGAAAATCGTTGCAATAAAGTAAATCACTTTCCAAAAGGGACAAGTTGATTGTTCTTTTTAACTTGCAAATAAAGATGTTGATTGTTCTTTTTATTCTAGCAAGAAATAAAAGATTGTCTTGTTCTTTTTAGAGCCCAAATAATGTGTGAGATCCTAACTTGCAAAAATGAAAAATTTTAGTTTGTGGTTCTATTTATCCTTTGCAAGTGTGGTTCTTTTTAAGCCCAAAAATTAAAGTGTAATGTTCCTTTTAAGCACCAAAATAAGATGTAGTTATTTTTATCTTGAAAAAATAAAAATATGAGTTCTTTTTAGGCTAACTTAATAAAGTAAGCAAAAATAATTAATTAACTCCTCCTTTAACCCTGCAAACCACTTGTTAGGATCCTGCAAGAAACCTGTTAGTGAAAATGAAAAATCTAAGGTGGGCTAGACAAGCCTAGAATTCTGAATTGTGTTACATCTCTCTCTCTCTCTCTCTCTCTCTCTCTCTCTCTCTCTCTCTCTCTCTCTCTCTCTCTCTCTCTCTCTCTCTCTCTCTCTCTCTCTCTCTATCTATCTATATATATATATATAACAGAGTACATATGCGCTAAAACAGTGCACATATGCGCTACAAGATCAAAATCAAAATTAAAAAAAATAAAAAAATAAAAATAAATATATATATATATATATATATATATATAAAATTTATTTATTTTGGTCACATATGCGCTAAAACACTTCACATATGCGCTAAAACAGTGCACATATGTGCTACAGGATTAAAAAAAATGTCACATATGCGCTAAAACACTTCACATATGCACTACAGGATCGGGTAAATGCACTAAAATAGTCAATGTATGCGCTACTTCATACCATGAACACACTGAAACAGGCTCTGTATGCGCTAAAAGATTCTCTGTAAAATCTGGGTCGGACCTGCGCAAAAATGTTAAAAAAATTGATCACATTAGGGGCTAGCACCACAGTGGGCACCAAAAATGTGCACCTGATTTGTTGGAGGCCTGCAGTACAACAAGAAATCATCAAATGTACCCATTAAATAATATATCAAGAAATATGAATGAGGAAAACATATTCATCAAACCAAAATTGCTCAAAACCGTCTCATGGTCCTTTATCTCCAAGGATCTTCAAGATTCAAGGTGGCTCTCACTTGGAAGAGCACTTGATCTTTAAGATGACAACCTAAAGAACGAGATTGGAGGATGAACTAGAATCAAAATGGATGTAACTAAGATCCTAGTAATTAGATGAAAAACTATTGATATGATATGCAAGATGGAGGTGTATTTCCAAATTGAAATATTAAGTGATGTAATTAAGCTAAGATGAAGATGAGATATGAGAATGCTATGGAATTGATATGAAATTAAGCTAAACGATGATCTAAAACATGATATAATCTAAACTATGATGCAATTAGGATGGCTTAGATGCTTGAGGATGAACAATTGGAGCTCCTTGATAACCTGCACAACAAAATAACTATAATATGGATGCATAAAAGTGGATCCTTTGATATTAGACAAGGGCTCATTTTATAAAGTGGGAGGTTTGAAAACCAATGGTCAAGATTGAAGGGATGATCAAGGGCTAAGATTGAAAGGGAACGAGGTCTCAGGTTGGAAGGCTTAGGCTTGTGACAAGTGTCACAAAGGGGAAGTGGGTGCAAGGGTAATTGTGGTCCCACATGTGTGGTCCCAAGTTTGAAGGCTCTTGTCACAAGGGGAAGTGGGTGCAAGGGTAAATGTGGTCCCACATGTGTGAACACATTTTGGGAAGAACAAATATCCTAGGGGAAAGGGAGATATGTGCTCACACATGTGTAAGCAACCTTAGGAAGTCCAAGTGGATTAATTAGGTTAATGAGGGGATTAGATGAGTTCTAGAAGAATATTAGCATACTAATGGGAAATGTAGGAGGATGAAAGTGGAGGAAAATAGGCATTTTTAGATAACATAAAAAGATTTATTTTAGCCAAAAGGGTACAACTTGCATTTGTATGATTTTGCAAGTGGGGGGACTATTCACAAATAAATAATGATTTATTTAAATGCAAAGGGATTTTTAATCAAATGTTAATTCAATTAAAAGGAAAAAGGTTACTAATTAAATAAATAAGATCTAATCAATTAAGTGAGTACTTAATCAAACCTCAATTTAATTAATGGGTCAAGCTAGAAGAAAGGGTAATTAATCAAATCTTTAATTTGATTAGTAGGTCAATTAGAAGAATAGGGATATTAAACCTTAGTATAATTAATATGATGAATAAATGATGATTAAATAATTAAAATTCATTTAATTAGTTGTGCAATTTTTAGGTATCTACAGATATCACACCAACTATCCAAGCAAAACCCTAGGTTGTCGCCAATTTTCATAGTGGAGCTCAAGCATTTCAGTCGGGGAATTTTAATAAACTGAAACAAAATTCTAGCATCTACTATCTGTAAAACTTAAATAGATCACACAAAACATCAATTCTCCCATTACCTATAGCACATTTAAAACATAGTTCTCTAAATCAAAATTAGAATTGCACAACAAATGAATGAAAACAAAAAAGGTTCCTGTAGTATACCCTACGCAGGGCCTTAAGCTATCATGCAAGCAATGTTCTACTTCCTTCACTTAAAATCACATTTCTTCTCTGCATACACACACTTAGTATTTTCACACCTCTCCTCTCATTTGTGCAGCTTCTCAATTCCTTTCATCTAACTATATTTTTGGCCAACACATCAAGAAGAAAAGCCTATTCTTAGTTCTCTCTACCTCCTATTCAAAGTAGTTACTCTCTCTCCTTAGCATAGGTCTACCGGCCTCTTCATCATGCCTATTCTCAAACTTTTTGATTTCATATTTTGCATTCTCAAGACCATTCCACTTTTCATTCTCATTATTGCCCAAAACTCATTGTATTTTTTTATGTTTAAAAAATACTCTAGTTTTTATTTTATTATCTTTCGCAACTTATGAAAGGTATAAGTTTAATGCAACTAATGACTTGGCTTCAAGCCAAAAATGCATTGAAATTTTCTACACAACAAACTACTAAGAACTAAGGGACTCATTAAGCCTGAACACAAATTGGACAAGTACTCAAATTCTTTGAAGATGAATTAGAAATATAATCAAACCAAAAATATATGAGCCATATAGACAATTTACCCATATGTTCCAACTTTAGTATCAAACAGGTTATAATGGCCTACCATCTCAGCCCACAAACACAAAAATCTTATTTGTAGAATGAAGAAAATTTCCTTGTCTGGGGAAATATCCCCTTAAAATAAATTGCAAAATGATTCCAAAGAACAATGTATTTACAAGAATTGATACATATTAGCTTGACCTTATCCTAAAAAGTATTCTTATTGATATTTGAAGCATTATCTGTTGCAATCCAATTCAAGCAATTACAGCTCTTTCAACCATTTCATGTGCACTGTATAAGATTTTACATTGTCAAAGATGTTCATCAAGATGGTAGCTAGCCAAAGTAACCAACAAAAATGTTGTTTTGATTATACTATGTTGGATGTCCATGCGTTGTTCCAAAGGTTTAGATCTGCTAGATATTAGATACATACTTCGAAAGGTTGTGAATATTAACTTCACACTTTGCTAGTATTATTGTTTTTTGTGGCAAATCAAAGCCTTGGAACAAGGCATGCGTGTTCGTGGCAGTTAAGAACAAATCTATTTTTGTTAGATTTTGCAATTGTTTGGAGATGGATGCAAAGTTAACATGACTGACTGAAAGTGTTTACCCAATTGGTAATGCATCCATATTTCCAAACATCAATGAACATTGATTGGAAGAGTTTTCCTTAAACATTTAACATAAAAATAGACATTTGCACAACTATAGACAATACCACCTTATATAAGTATGTATTGAGTGTTTTTTTTTTTTAAAGGACAAAACATTTTCTATATTATATCAAAGGACCAACAATAATTTATTGTATGTGTTATTGTAATGCCAGCCAAGAAAACCTAGAGAATTAAGCCAGCTAACAACCTAACTAAACATATTAGAGATTAAAAAAAAAAATTAAACATACAACATCACATTAAACTTAAATGAAATATATACATTTAAACTAACATGATTATATATCATTAATGCACAAGTAGAAATAAACTAATATTAACTCAATGTATTTTCTAAGGTTTCCCAATGTCATTACTGATAGAGCAACAACTAAAAAGGTACAAGAAACATTACCTACTTAAACTAAGGACTTATCATTAAACTTATCATAAGAAAGTACTCATTTAAATTATAGAAAGATAACCATGAAACATAACATATTTATCACTTCTAAAATACTACATTCATGTTAAACACCAATATCAAATGTTCCTATCCTATTAAAACTTGCAAACATAATGAGTCTAACCATTCTTATAATATAGCTAGTACCAACATCACATAGATTAAACATTTGATAACATCATTACATTACATCTTACATCTTATGCATAGTTTCGTTACAAATTACACCAATCTTTACAATAATCACATAAATGATATACAAATACAAGTACATAGATGAATCTTTACATATATCAGAAATTACATTTGTATCATAAATTCATAGCACTAAAACTGAGAGAGAAAGAACCATTCACCAAGCTCATAAGAAAACCACTAGACATCCCAATGGGAGAAGGCATCAATCACCCAACCGCATGGAATCAAAAAGGTCTGCCCCCTATGCTCTAGAGAATGGCATAAGGCCCCACACACATAACTTGACCTAGGTTGACACCTATTCATCCAAGGGATTACAAACACTCACAAAGATGGAAATATACTGAAATATTGAAACACCACTAGACATAGGCTCAACCACAAAGCACAACTCACTAGAGGCTTCCACACAACACAAGGGTTAAGGTCCTAGGAAACACATAGGGAAGAGTGTCATCACATGCCATCAACAAAAATTTCCTTGGTGATATGTCTCTAGATCCCAACGCCAAGTGACACCCATGCGGAATTGATACATCCTTTCATGAAGACAAGGAAGTGCAATCAAGCCAACATGCCTTCCCAAACTCATCTTGAGCTTGAACTAGAACACGAGGCCATGAATGGGGCAACATACTTATCTTGTTAATGTGAGAACTACCCAAACTGTATATTCATTAATTAAGATTATCACTTTATTAAAAAAAATCTAATGATATTCCCTGGCAGCCACTTAAGGCCCTGACACCCACTTGGAAGGAAACTTCCAATGAGATTCCCTAACAACCACTCTGGGCCCTGACACCCACTTGGAAGCCACTTCCCCTAATGTGTTCCTAAAATCTAGGGTTCATACAATGAATCAACACATACATGATAACATTAAGCATCACATAATCATAAATAATTGGTTCCTTAACATAATTTGAACCATAACATCATTTCTGATCCACAAATCATTCCTTAACCAATTGCTCTGAAAGCTTCATCAAGAATGTAGAATCAATAGACCATAATCAATGAAAACTTGAAAATGAAAGGATAGCACATGAATTCATCGCAAACTATCATTCAACCTTTGGAAAAACACAACAGAGAGTTACAGACCCAAAATCAAGCCTCTGGTCTAACATGGACCCCAAAAACTTAAGTTGGGAAGAAAAACTATGAATTAGCACCCTCAATGAAATGGTGCATATACAACATAAAGTGACACATATACAACATAAAGTGGCACATACACACTCTGATTAAGTGCATTTATGACAAAAGCAAGACAGAGACCCCAAAGACTGATCTGGAGGGCAAAATTATGAAATAACACATATGATTCATGAAATGGTACATATTATTCATGAAATGGCACATATGACTCGTAAAAAGGTGCATATGACAAGTCTTTTAGGGCATATTCCCTTTGTTTTAGTGCTTTTGCAACAGAATTGGGATTGCAACCCTGGGTTGACTTAGGGCTCAAATCCCAACACCCGGATGACCAAAAATGCAAAAAACAACACAAAAACATTTGAGATGGGTGAGTTTACTACTCAAAAAAGTAATTGTATAGACCC
>NC_081407.1:346680237-346867737 GCF_030272615.1 Cryptomeria japonica | reverse complement strand
TAAGGACAAAGTAGTTGGAATGGCCATGGAAATTATTAAAATGTAGTCATAACCATAAAGGTTCTCAAAAGACAATGATAGTGCATTCAATTCGAATACACAACCAACACAAAGGAGCAGAGGTCACTGCTCACTCCAATAGCAACCTTGTGGTATAACATGGATACAATAAATAAGGATAGTGTATAGGCATAATAGTCCTAATAGAAGTCATTGAAGAGCCAATGAGTACTATCAACAGTTAGTGTATCCTGTTAGAAGACCTTTGAGAAAGTCATAGTGCCAGTGAGTGCCGTCAAAAGTTAGAGAATCCATTTGAGGTCTCGGTAATTTAACAGTAAAAGGAGCAACCAAGAAGTTGACATAGGAAAAGCAACCCAAATACACTGTAAGGACGGTCTTTTAAGACTATTGCAAAACATAAGAATCTGAGATAGGCACAGTCATAGTCTAAAGTCACAATAGCTATTTTTCATTTTGAAAGAGGGTTTTAGAGAGAACTCAAAGCTATAAGACCTTTCAATTCATAGCTTTTTCTATGAAAGATAAAACATAGAAAACTTAGAGCACCAACATCTTCCATTCAAAGGGAAATTATCAGACAATAATGACAATGCAAAGGCATGTGAAATTTATGATGAAGTGAACAGTCTATGTGAAAGTCTCAGAGCATTCTTCCAGTTTGAGTTGCACACAAAGATTCCTAAATGATAACTACAACATTAACAAAAAATAACACAGTTTGAGAACACGGTAAGAAGATTATAAAGACCCAAAGATTTCATACAGCCTGGGTAACGTCATCGCAGTCATCAAAAGGGGAGTATCTACAGTATGTTATGGATTTACCATAGCTACAAGAAGTATTAGCACCAAACATAGTGTATAAGACAGTAGTAATGAATGGTTGTGTCATCGTACCAATTCCTCAAAAGGGACAGACCAGTAACAGTCACTTGTGTAGTAATATATTCACAATCATATTATCATGGACAAATCACAGAGCAATCAATCCCATGAAGAAGAGCAGTCAGTCTGTCCTAATAGCAGAAACATGGAAGCCTCATGCCATGAAACAAAGAAGTATCTCAAAGTGACCCTTAACCTCACAATCACCATGAAGGTCTGATACAAATCTATAGACTTAATTATTTCAATCAAAACAGAGAGAGATGCTTTAGAAATCTTGTAAGGGACAAAGACCAAATGCCTAACGCATAGTCCAATAGTAGGTAAAGGGGGTATTGCCTTGAAAAAGAAAGCTTTATATTAATGATTAGAGCATGATTGAAGATCATAATATAAAGAGTGAGCATAAGGTCAAAAGGAAATCATAGCAATCCTTAAAAGGTAGAATAAGAGGCATTAATGCAGCTTTAAGGTGCATATTAATAGTAAAAAAAGAGTGAATACAGAGATAGCATCTTCAAAGCCAGGAAATTTGTATCAAAATTGTAGTCACGAGGAGATGAATGTGACTAAGTGGTCAAGAGAAGGAAGATAACGACATTTGAATTTGAAACTCAAATTGCTCATCAATGCAAACCTGGGACCAAAATTCAAAATTCAGTGAAAGATGTTGTCCACAAATTAAATCTCACATTTTGAGGAGGTTGTTGAGACAAAATCGACAGTCTAACCCCTGATTTAGGGGGCCCCAAGGCTGACTCATCAACGAAGGAGTAGTTTGGAGGCAAAGGAACTCAAAATCTTCAGTCCTAACCCTACTTTTAGGAAGTTTTCAAGTGAGCTCACCCAACACATTTGAATTTAAAAATTCATAATCAGTTAGCCACCTGTTTTCAAGCAAGGGAGCAACCATCACATTCAATAAGCCAGCTGAGGAGCCAGAATTTCAAATTTCAAAATTTAGGAGCAGCTTCAATAAAAGGCAATTTCAATTCATATTTCCAATTGGTTCTTGCCTTTATCTGATGTACACCGGTGAATTGAGTATTGTAACTCATATTTTTTATGAAAACTTTCTTAGTTCTTTGTAATCGGATGTGTTACAACTTGTAACCTGCTTTTGATTGGAAATTAAAGTTGTAATTGCACTTTATATGAGTTTTATTCTAGAAACCAATAAATATTCTTGTTGCTCCTGCTCATTTATTTGTCTTTTCATGGTGTTCATATTGCCATTCTGAAAATTCATTGCGATTTACTTTAATCCTTGGATTTATTGCACATGTATGCAATGTTAGACAAATAACCTTTGATTAGATCAGGGCATATGTTGTGTTAAATTTTTATTTTCAGTTAAGTGTCATTGTATGGTCATTTCCATCTTTCATGAAAACTGAAAACAAAAAACCTTCACATGTATTATTTATGATCATCTTAAGAGGTGATGAGTTGTGAATCCAGTTAATCAATTGAGTCTTTTATGATCAGTCATTTCAAAACATCATAAAATAAAACATTTTGGGTGCATCTTATTCTATCACATCATTTCAACAACTGGCTAATGCTTTCATTCAATGATTTCACAATAATATTGGTCCTAAGATTACTTTGACTGATATGGTTCATTGTAAGCAAGGTGTTAGAGAAAAAGTGATTGATTTAATTGGTAGATAAACATATTTATATTCTCAAATTGCTTATCCTATGTCTGATCAAAATGTTCAAAGATTTTTTATTTCTAATTTACAAAAAGGCATTAGGGATAAGCTTCTCTTTTATGAGTTAACTTCCTCTACGCAGTTGTGTGTAGTACTTCATAATTATCAGCTTCAAGTGAGTCAATGAATCATCTCCTTCAATGGCTCTGGTTGATAAAAATGAAAGTGCCCAACAATCTTTTGCGAAGTTTAAACCAAACAAGGGATTCATCAAGTTCAATGACAACAACAATACCCAAGTAGCAGTTGTGACAACAGTTTTGCCTCCTTTATCCAAGTATTTTAGAAAGGATTTTACTCCTCTTTCTGAATCTTTGCATAGCATTATGACACAATTGTTGAATAAGAATGTGTTGAAACTTCCTTCCATTAAACCAATTGATACATCCAAACCTTTTCCACCATATCATGGTCCTAAAGCCTTTTGCCAATATCATTGTCAACCTGGTCATGACATTGAAAATTGTTATTCCTTAAGGAGTAGAATTCAAGACTTTATTGATAACAATACCATATATGTAACTAGTGTGAATGATAAAGAAAATAAATATGTAGCTCCTCCTAATCAAAATCTTCAAATCTTAACTAATCCTTTTTCTTCCCATTCTACTAATGTGGCTAAGACTAAGCATCTTGCATTTTCTCCCAATGACCTTGGCCTTAAGTCTAACAATATGGTGAATCTTGTTGATAAACTTGTAGGCGCCTAAAATTGTCGTGTCTAATTAAATAAATATTTTTATTTATTTAATTATTTTATCCCAAGTCTTCTATTAATTAAATAATTATTTATTTATTTAATTAATTCATTAATCCTCTTCTAAGCTTTTTCTCATTTAAATAAATACTTTTATTTATTTAAATTGTCCTTTTCCTAAATTAAATAAATATTTTATTTATTTAATTGACCCCATTTCCTCTATTAATTAAATAAATCTTTATTTATTTAATTAATTCATTAGCCTTTTCTACCCATGTCACATGTCATTCATGTCTTAATTCTTCTCTTACCTGTCCCTTTTATCATTTAATTATTTCCTCTACCTACCCTTTAATCCTAGTTGACCATTTATATTTACACCTCTTAATCTTATCCTTACATTTCTTACAGTGTTCTCTATATAAGAAGATACTCTTCTTCATTATCAACCCTAATGACAAAATTATGCCTTCTTTTGATCACACTATCAACCACATTTCCGTTCTTTGTTGAGCTCTCGTGCACACATAAAATCTGAGAGCAAATATATCAAACAAGATCAATAGAGATAGGAAGAAATGGAGATTGAAACCCTACTTGGCATGTGAATGGTATATCTTATTTATTTTGTTGATTTGCATGATCTTAGGTATCTTGATTTGTTTATGGTGGATGCTTTTCATTGTTAGGCTAGGGTTTTGTGCTTGATCCTTGTTAGTATTTCAATATTGTGTTTCCATTAATTCATTTTCACCATATACAAAACCTATACCTCCCGAGGACCTATGAAATACCTTTGATCATAGTGAGACTATTGAAGCACCTGAGGGCCCACTATATATTACTATGAAGATCAAAGGAAAACTCTCATGAGGGGTGTTCATTGATCCAGCGTGTATGATGAATGTGATAATTGAAGAATATATTTATGCTTTATAATTGAATCAAATAACATATGATAAATCTGATGTGGTGGTTAAGATCTTTGATGGTTTCTCTTGCCTTTCTATTGGTTCTATTACTCTTCCTGTTGAGGTTGGTACTAAGTGTTTAGATGCCATTTTTGCTATCATTCCTACATCGAATCAATTTCAAGTGAAGTTGGAACATCCTCTGCTCTCTTCCATGAAAGCAATTCCTTCTACAGTTCATAAATGTCTTAAATTTCCTTATAATAAAAATCATAACTATTAATCATACCATGTACTAACCCACGGTGAGGTGTGAAGATGTTAATCTTGATTACTTTTGGTCTAAACAATTTGAGCCTCTTAAGCCTCATAGTGATTCTCTTTTTCAATCTTATCAAAAGTGGAAGAATGATACGATCTTATCTTTGAACAAGCCTAGAGATCCTATACCTATTCCTCCTCCTCATGATGGATCCAGTCTCCTTCCTACACCTTCTAATCCTCCTTTATATGCTGCAGTTTTGCCTCCTACATCTTACAAAGAGAAGCGTATGGCATCATGTTTTTCAACCTAGTAGACCTTCTCCTATTCCTTATTCTTTAAAGGAAGAGAAGAAGCCTGTGTCTGTTGATCCTAAACCTTCACAACTCTTAGCTAAAACTAAACAAAACCATTGTTTGAGAGAATGGTGATGAAGACATTGTCTTAAGGCTCATGAATTTACTTCTCAACCCATTTACTCCCCAAAGACACTAAATGTTAACATCATCCCATTTGTCCAACCTTCACCTAACCCTAGGGAAGAAGTTCAACCTTAATATCCAAGATTATAAATGCTTAAGAAATATGATGCTTCATGTTCTATTCGTGTAAAAGATCCTATTTTTATTAATCTTGATGAAGAAATGGATGGAAATGATGTTCATGCTAAAAATGTTGATGCTAATGATTCCTATGATGAATATGAACTTGTTGATGTTGACAATGATTTATCTAAATGTTTAATTTCCACAAGCATTAATCTTAGCTCCTAGTAACAGACAAAGTGACTCATCATTAGACCATGGTCCTTTCTTGGAACTTGCAGTAGCTCCATCTACCGTGCTCAAAGTTGCTCCTCTTGCATATTATGCACCCTTCCCAAAATAATGTTCAACAAGATTGGGAGGCAGATGATTTGCTTGATTAGCTTCATTTGTGTCATAGATTCTCTCTCTCTCTCTCTCTCTCTCTCTCTCTTTTGTGGCATTCCTTTATTTATTTCTCAATTCTTCTATTTGTTGTCACTATTGTTGTCTACTCAAGAGGACGATGCAAAGAATTGAGATCTCTTTTGGTCTCTTCCATGTTGACTCAAAAGACATGTGTGCCCTTCTTCCATTGTGGTTCTACTTTATTTGGGGAATGAGGACAATTAAATGTAAATATAATTCATGATATACATTATTTATCATAAGAGCATGCATACTGACCCCAAAGTTAAGTAGAACCCTTATGTGTTTTGTGATCATTATCCTTCGATTTGTCCTTTCTTGGGTGCACATCATTGTGATAACATGCTTTTCTTTAGATGCATGCTACCTTAAGCAAATTCTCCCATTGTGGCATATGCAATCATTTTAACGTGGGAGAATACACTCCACTCAATATTCAAGTTACTTTGCAAACTTAACCTTTTGCCTTGTAATTTGGGTATTTTTCTTTTTTCGTGACTCATAATAAGCAAGCCTTACTAGGCTAGTAGTCATGATTTTCTCTCTTTGTTATGATGTCCCTTTATCTTGATATCGAAGTAGTAAGATCCTAAAGTCCTTTGGGGGCTTGGTGTATCTTGCCTCTTTGATGACTTGATGAAAGTTTCCAATGTGAACCTTTGTACTTTATCAAGAATATGCTTAGTCTTGTACTCCCTCTAAAGTGGGGGATAAATGTAGCATCCTAAATTGTACTCCTTTACAATTTTGTCCTCATTTGGGCCCTCACCTTGGTGTTCATTTCCTAAGGCCTAATTGAAGCCCTAATTCTCCTCACTCCATGCAAATAATCCATTTTTTCTTGAATGTACGCTTTTTGCCCCTCATTCTTGGTACTTCATTGTTCATGACCAAGGCATCGATGCCCTAGTCATCCCATTTAGGGCCCATTTTGGGGCCCCTCAATGGTAACATCACTTAAGTGAGAATCCTAATACCATGTTGGCTCATGTTGGAAAACTAAATTGTTTTTCGACAAGCATGTATAGAAGGAGGTCTACCCCTCTCATTTTGATAACTACCTAAGAGATTCATGCAATCAATTCAAGCAATCAAGCATCCAAATTCAAGTGAGCAAGCAAATAGTCTTCTTTCAAGCATTGGAGCAGAAGTACGGTCAAGATTCAAGCATTGGATTTGACATTGATGTTCTATGTTAATGAAGACTTCATGAAAACCTAATTCCTTGTGGAGACAAAAAAAACTCCATTAAAAGGTATATCATTAGTGTTTCAAACATTATTCAACATTTCCCTCTAACGAAGATCATTTTTGTTTTTGCAATTCAATTACATTTAATGTCACGACTCGAATTAGACCTTAGTTAGATTTATTTATTATGTCAGATACCTTTTGATTAACTTTTAATAATGATAGATGATATTGTGTGGTTTAGTGACAATGATGATGGTTAGTTATTTTATGATGATAATGTTTTAATGATACTTTACCGTTATGATTAATAATACTTAATAATGATGTTTTATTGATATGATGTCGTTATTTAATGATGATAAATAATAATGTTATGATGTTAATATTTTGCTAGATTTTTATGTAATGGGATCTGACGAATTTTTGTCAAGTATAAGTTGCAAGGTAACCGTCGAAGGCGGACATATGATTGAGGAGGGGTTTTTCTAGCTCGCCAGTAGCAACCTAAGTATTGGAACCTTGTGCAAAGTACCCAATTAGATAAGCAATTAGTAAATTAAATTAGGGAGTCTAAAATATATTGATAAAATAAAAATAATAATAAGGATAAATTATTAAATATACAAGTATTTAATATTACAATCAAGCTAGAAATAATTATTTAAAAGAGAGTAAATAAATTAATTAGTTGAGTAATTAAAAATAAAATTATTTGATAATTAAATTATAAAATATAAAAGATATTTAAGATATAATATCTTATAAATACTAAAATTAGAGGACTAATTAAAATAAATAATGAGATTAATTCAAGAAATTAATTAAAATATTAATTAATAAATTTAAATAAATGATCAAGGCTTGCAAAAATACAATGTTGAAGTAAACTTATGTACTAAAAATATAGACGATATGTGAGAGCCTAATAATTAATTATTTTCTTAAAAACTAAATCTTTAACAAATTGTAATTTAATAAAATCAATTAACTATTTTGTGAGTTCTAATTTTAATAATTAGTTTTATTTTAAGAATTTAATCATGCAAGCAATTAAATTTTATTTTTAGAGAATTCAATGTTTATAAATATAGGAATAAACCTATTATTTGATCATTCCAATTCTTTTTGAGCTTCTTGATTCGTGTGATTGCTGTGAAGTCGACAAGGTAGATTGAAGAGATTGTTTAAAATTTGGGAAACGCCTGCGATTCTTCTTTCTTACAGCCAGGTTCATTTATTTTACATATTTTATTGAGTCTTTATTTGATCTTTTTCTTTTAAAATTGGGTATTGTGGATTTAATGCTAGTTTGTTTGATGTGTCAGTTGTGTTGTCAACACCTTCTTCTCAATTTATCATAAAAAGTAGAAACTGGGTTTTTAGGAAATTTACTGGGTTTTTGTGTTTCCAATATTTTTAGTTACTGTGAAAATTTAAGAGAAATTAGGATCTGGGTTTTTAAGAAAATACTGAAACATTACGACTGTATTTGGAAAGTCTTAATAGTGGTAAATTCTAACTTAAATAGAGATTCTTGATTTAGAATTATTGAAAATATTAAAATTTAATTTTGATTTGAGGAAATTATATTATAAAGGGAAAATTTATAAAAATCTATAAAGAAAACATATAATAATATTATTCTGACATTAATCCGTGGAGGGTTAATTATTTTTCTGTCTATGAGGGATGATTATGGAATGAGAGTGCTTGTTTATGGGCTAACCAGGGAAGGGTGATTTTCTTCACCTCCCCAATAGGGTAATGATGGCCATCATATTTATTTATTTATTTTTCTCCCTGCCATAACACATGTAGTTAGTTCAACCAAGATGGGTTGTTAGTTCTACATGATTGCACAGGATTCCTTTACTACCAGTTGGTACCGGCTTGCTAGGATACTCCGTCGTGAGGGACGGGAGCTTATCAAGAGCACCGGGAAGCTTATGCTTCATTTGTTTGGGCGGATAAAATGCCTAGGTCATATGTCCGTCATCTGGTTTGCGAGAGGAGGTTATCCAGGTCAAACGGAGGCGACACATCTGGAGACAAAGAAAGTCAAAGATTCCAGATAAAATTTTATGTAATAATTAAAGATGTATATTTTATTTCATTGTAAAGACCAGAATGGTCGCATGTAGAAGTTATGAAAAAGGACCTATAAAGGTCACATGATGTAAAGCGACAAGAAGTCGCCATGCAATGTAACTGACAAATAAAAAAGAAGAAGAAAAAGGGCTACTAACATACTAACCCACTAACATGCATGATTTACTTTCTTAGATTAGTTTTCATTTACGCATGCACGCATATTTAATTATCTGGTAGATTATTTAATTATGAGTTTTTGCACGTTAATTTAATTCGTAATAATTTCATGCATATGATTTATGCTACTCATGCGCACACGTAACTCGACATCGTAACTAATTATGGTTTGCATTCTATTGGACCTCATACGTAATTTTAGATTGTTATTGTTCGCATGCACATTTAATTCCTACATGTTATTTATGAGTTGCATGGTTGTTCAGTTACTTATCTATTACTTGCATGTTAATAATTATTGCTTTTGCATGTGTAATAATGGTTAATTTAATAATTAATTAAAACAGTGAGTTTAAGTTTGGTTTAACTAGAGTTAGGACAAGCGGGTCCTTACATTTAATTTCTTTTTCATGGTTAATTTAAAAAATGGGGCTTGACCTTAGGCAAACCCCTATTCCCAACATATATCCTTATCTACTATGTGTGGGAACAAGTACAAAGTTGTGATCTTTAGAATTGGCTTTATTTACAGAGACAAATAGGTTCTCTTTTGGACGATAAAAAGTGCAAAGGACTAAAGTGACGGGAATTTTGGTCCCAACATTTTAGGAGCTCCTTCTGGGAACAGATCCAAAGACTCTTACATTACTTGGATGCAGGTTCGTGGCTCAATCCAATGACTGTAGCTCACTCTTCATGTATTTTCTTTTCAATTCCAGCACATTTACCCTAATTTTAGCATTCAATTTAAAAGAGAATAAACAACAACCAATAAGAATTATTAGCCTATCCTTGTTGGTTTGAGACTAGATCTATTAGGTTTGTCCCTCTTTTAGTGTAACGGTCCCTAAGTCTAAATATTAGTAGTTTTCATACACTTGATTATGGAAACCCTAATATTTTCACCATTACAAATATTTTATTTTTTCATTTTTTATGGGATTGACTAATTTCACCTTATATTTTTTATGTTTTGAAAATTAGAACAAAAGCTAAGAAATTGTGAGTTTTGGATTTAGCATACAAACTAATAGAATGAATTTGTGTTAGAGTTTAAAGCCAAATACATATGTTTATCTTTATCTAGTTGGCATATTTTATTTTTGACATTTTCAGTGGATTTGGACTTGTGGTTGCTAAATGTTGCAAATTTTTGAGTTTGTGAACTTTGAGACAATGGCCTTGTAATATCTTTTATTGTTTAGACTTTACTTCCGATGTTTTTAGAATTGACTCCATTAAAGCATGTTTTTTCATAGTTTCCTATATGATATGTGCAATCACATTAATGTTGAGCTAATTTTGTCAAAGAAATATGTACATTGGATTATGACCACACATCAAAACTATGTTTGTTGATTGCTTCTACTTCTTTATGCTCAGTCAGGAAGTCTTAGCCCTAAGATGCATTCATAGTGTAATCCTTTTTTGCTTATGTCATATATTTTCCAATGACAGAGGAAATGAACTTCTACTCTTTGTTCGTGGGTACATATTAGCATCCCATATAAGCACTCATGTTAGGTGAAGCTACAAGAGTGTTGTAGATCTTAATTATATTGTAAGGACCTGCTAGTCCTAACCTAAATTAAACCATCATAATCAAATCCTATTAAAGTCTAACATGTGCATTTATACAAATGAATATAAATTACCGTTAATATAAGTGCAAGATTTATCATTCATACATAACGAATTAAATATCATGTCAAAATTGATAAATATTACAACCTATAGTCAGTGTGCATATGAATAAGATAAATTTATCAATCTTAAATTAGCATCATCATAACCATCCATCCTAAGCATCAAGTATTTGTAAAGAAAACAAAAGAAGTCTCATCAAAAGAAACCATAAGCAATGCACATGATGGACACGTGTTAGTAGGTTAGTGGTTTTTTCTTTACGTTTTCTATTAGTTACATTTTACATGGCAACCTCTTGTTGCATCTACAATAATAGACCTTGCAGGTCCTTTACATAACTTACATAGCTTATTCATGAGACCATATCAACAAATTACAATAATGATACAATACAATATACATCAGTCCATAGGATTTTACAATGCCATAATATGAATCTCTGTCTCTGTATGTAGCGTCTCCATTTCCATTGGACTCACCTCCATCTGCAAACTGGAAGACAAACATATGACCCAATCATTTTATCCACCCATCCAAATGAAGCTTTCGCTTCTTGGTGCTCATGACGAGCTCTCGTCCCTCACGATGGAGTTTCCTAGCAAACCGGAACCAACTGTCGAGAATGGAACTTGTTCATGCATGTTGTATCTAACAACCAAATTATTGAACTTAGCTACATGTGTTACGGTAGGGAGTGAACTAATTAAGTTATTTGGCCAATTTAACCCTTTTGGGGTAGGTGAAAAGAAAACACCCTTCCCTGTCTTATCCCATAAACAAGCAAATCTTTCCTACTACATCCATCATAGACAATAAGGTAAAATTTACCCTTCCTGGTTAAACTCGATTATGACTAATGTTTCAAAGTTTATTCTTATTTCTTACCCAATTATGGAATTCATTTCTATTTAACTTCCAAAATTAAAAGTAATAAATAATTCAGATAGACACAATAAATTTTTAATATCGAATTTAGCTATAACTCAAACCAAGGTACCTGTTGGAGACAAAAAAAATGTCAATACAAATCATTTCAATCTGTATGATATTACTTAATGGTCATATTAGAATTTATGAGGAAAGAGGATATCAAAGCCATAAAAACATGATAGAACCCAAACAACATAAATATAATTACATTGCAACACTAAATCAAGCTAATTTCTTGTTCAATTCATGGCATAAATTGACTTGCATCTCAACAACCAGTAAGGAGTTTTAGAAAATACAAATAAGGGAGAGGGAGGGGTAAAAAAATTGATTCAGCAAACCACAAATTGTCAATAAAATCTCCCCACAGGATGGATGTGATAAAGCCCCCAATGGAGTTGACTTTGCTCTGCCAAACCCAATGATTTAAGAAGATCAAAATCGATCAAAGAGCAGATGGGATAAATCGCAAGTTTTACTCTGTCATTGGAAAGGCATCAATGATTTGGAATAAGTCTCCTTCCGTCCACATTAAGCATCAACCAACCCAGTCAAATCAAACAAAAACAAATGAATGAATAATTCAAGATTATATACTGTGATTTCAAAGAAAGAATTATGCGTTTAAACCAGCTCTGTGGCTACAAAACCAAATCGGTATTGACCAAATGAAGTAAGTTTGCAGAAATAAAATGAAAAAGGTAAATAATTTAATATTAATAAATGATGGGGGTTCTAAGAAATAAAACAGAGAAAGCAGATTGGAGGGTGCAATTTGCACTCACAAAAAGCGGCTATGCCCAGTCTGAAACGATGCCATCAATCAAGTTTAAATACATTGATTTCATGGAAATAGACCATTCAAATAAAAAGCGATGGAAATCAATAAACACAAAGGACATTACCCAAAAAAATCACAATAAGGATACTGGAGGGTGATGACATGGTCTTCCTGCAGGCAATTCAACTCAATTTTCCTTATCGCCTTCCAGACGTGTTTTGAATGATGGTTGGGCTTGGTTTATAATTATTTTTGGCTAAGATTTGATCCAAGATGCATGGATATAGATTGGTGAAAACAAGGGTGAATGGGGAGTTGGAGTGGAGAAAATTTCATGCACTAGAGTTGGGAGTAGAAATTAGAGGGAGAAAAATAGCTAGTTAGGAGAGAAAAAGAATGCAAACCTGAGTTTACTCCCCAAATTGATGAAATTGAAGAGTTTAGACTCTCAAGTTATTGGGAGTTCATCATTTGTTCTTAACTTCAAATTTAATATTTAATATTCAAAGATCATATGCTCCAATTATATTTAATTAATATTATAATTTATTTATTATAAACTTTCTAAATTGATTTCAATATTTAATGTAATTAATCTATTTAATTATTATTATTTGTGTCTGTATGCACAGGTTTACATTACATGAGTTACTTTCGATGAGCTAGGAGACCCCTTGTCGATAATATGTCTGCCATCGACGGTCGACCCTACATCCACCTCATACTCAAGGAAGTCGTCAGATAATCATTATACCATAATAATTTATCACATTAATAACATCACACTTAATAATGTCATCAATCACATTAAATATCATCATAATATCAAATATCATCAATAATATCAATGTCTAGCAAAATAATTAACTCTAAAACTTCTTTGCCTAAAACTGGTTCGTGACATCCTTCCCCATTAGGAAGAGACATTGCCCCAATGTCTTATTACATAAACATGCATAAACAAATAATAATAATCGAGTCCATCAAAGTATACGTGGGAAGGAATGCTCAAAATCCTCATCATTTTCCCATGTAGCGTCCTCTGAATATTGGTCCCACTGGATATTATATTGCAAGATCTCTCTCTTGCGCAACTGAATAGTGTGCCTATCAATAATCTAAGTGGGCTCCACTAGTACCACCTCAGGGTCCTGTACCTATAGTGCACGCCAATCAAGAATATGAGAAACATTTGGATGATAGGGCTTAAGCAATGAAACATGAAAAACATTGTGAATCTAAGCAAGAGTAGGCGGTAGGGAAAGTCAGTAGGCAACTAGATTAACCACTTTTAGGATGTCAAAAGGTCCAACATATCTAGGTGCCAATTTCGAGGACTTATCAAAGGAAATGGAGCTCTTCTGAGGTCTCACCCTCAAAAAGACCTTATCCCCTTCTGAAAATTATTAGAACGTCCTGTTCTTATCTGCATAACTATTGTGTCTATCAGCTGCTTCCTTAAGTCTAGCCTTTATTGACACCATATATTCTTCCATTTCCTTAGATATACTAGGACCAACTAAAACTTTGTCTTCTACTATGTGCTAGCTGATAGGTGTTGTGCACTTACGCTCATAAAGAGCCTCAAACGGTGTCATGCCTATAAATGAGTGATAGGAGTTGTTGTATGAAAACTCAACTAAGGCAATAAAATCCTCCCACTTGTACTGTTGATCCATACAATACATCCTTAGTAAGTCCTCCACTACCTAATTTACCCTCTCAGTCTGTCCATCTGTTTAAGGATGGTAGGTTGTGCTAAAGTTCAACCTTGTTCCTAAAGTTCCATTCAAATTAGTCCAAAACCATGAAGTCATTCTCACATCCCTATCTGAAATTATTGTCTGATGTAACCGAAAGACTTCCTTAATATTTTTTTGTGCCAAAACCATTGATCCATCTTTAAGATTATCGGGTATAAAATGAGCTACCTTAGTCAATTTGTCTACTACAACAATTATGATGTCATGCATGTGCTTGGACATAGGTAATCCTTGAATAAAATACATATTGATCACTTGTCATTTATAATTCTGCACATGGTGCGAAAATAATAACCTTTTCAGATGCATATGCTCAACCCTGACTCGTTGGCATTCAAAACATTGCTTAACATAGGCTATCACATCTCTCTTAAGTCCCAGCAAAAAATATAAGGGTTTCGTATCCACAACCATCTTATTCACACCAGGGTGTCCAAAATAAGGAACATTATGTATTTCCTCCATGATTAAATCCCTTAACCCTCCTTTGTTAGGAACATACATCCTCCTCATATATCTAATAATTTCATCTGGCTCAAAAGTGTATCCATCAAAATGGTGGTTGGAAGGATTAGTCTCTAAGGCGCTCTTGACCAAGTCATAATGTTCGTCCCCTTGGAGATTATCCAACAATTGTTGTTTCAAGGTAGTTCTCGTGGTTGCTATCACTGCTAGGTGCCTTCTTCTGCTTAGAGCATCGACCACTTTGTTTTCCTTTCCCTTTGTGTAGTCTATCCCAAAATCATACTCACTTAAGAATTATAACCATCTTCTCTGCCTCGCATTCAGATTAGGTTAGGTAAAGATGTACCTTAACCCATGATGATCAGTTTTTAGCTCAAATGACTTACCCAAGATATAGTGTCTCCACATTTGGAGAGCATGGACAATAGCAGCGAATTCTGAGTCATGTGGTGCATAGTTGACTTCACGTTGCTTCAATTTCCTAGATTCATAGGCTACCACCTGTTCATTTTGCATTAACACTCCTCCTATTCCTTCCCTTGACGCATCAATGATAACTTATGAATGGTCCATTTGGGTTAGGTATGGTAAGTATAGGTGTCAATGATAACTTCCATTTTAGTAAGTTGAAAGCGTGCTCACATTTCTTTGTCCAATCAAATTTCTTTCCCTTTCTTTGGAGTGCAATTATAGGAGCTACAATCTTCGAGAACCGTTCTACAAATTTCCTGTAATATCCAGCTAACCCCATAAAGCTACAGACCTCAGAAACATTTCGAGGGGTTGGCCATTCTATGATTTCCTTGATCTTTTTGGGATCAACGGAGACTCCATCTTCAGAAATGATATGCCCTAGGTAATGGATTTTTCTTTGGAAAAAGGCACATTTGGATAGTTTACCATAGAGCTTATTCTCCCTTAACTATTGCAAGACTAGCCTTAAGTTCTTCTCATGCTCCACTATGGATTTTGAGTAGACAAGGATATCATCTATGAAAATCAAGATGAAATCGTCTAGACAATCCCACAAGACATTGTTCATAAGGTTCATAAAAGTTGTCTGAGCATTAGTCAATCCAAAAGGTAACACTACGAACACATAATGTCCATAACGAGTTCAAAAAGTTGTTTTGTGTATATCTTCATCTCTTATGTGTAGTTAGTGATATCCTGAACTAAGATCAATCTTTGAGAACATTGTTGCACCTTTCATCTGGTTAAACAGCTCATCTATTCTAGGAAGTGGGTACCTGTTCTTGATGGTGACCTTATTCAACATCCCGTAATCAATGCACAAACGAAGTGTGTCGTCCTTCTTCTTGACGAAGATCATTGGTGCTCCCCATGGTGATACACTTGGTCTGATTAGGCCCTATCCAATAACTCTAGCAATTGTACCTTCAACTCATATAATTATGTGGTTGTCATTCTATAGAGAGCCTTAGATTGAGGTTCAATTCTTGGATGTAGATCAATAGTAAAGTCAAATTCCCGCTTGGGAGGCAATCCTGGCAATTCCTTGAGAAAGATGTCTTGGTACTCTCGAAGGATAGGGTGTGCATCAAGTCCAGTTTTATCATCCTCCAAGTCCTTGATGTGGATTGCATATATTTTACAACCCTTCCTTTGGGACCTCTTTAGTTGCATTGTTGAAATTTGTCTAAGTTGTAAAGGTTTCTTAATTTCTTGTATCTCCAATTGATTTCCTAAATTGTCGAGGTATGTTACAAGTTTGTCTTGACAATTCACTATGGCCTTATGCTCAATTAGCCAATTTATTCCTAGAATGACATCATAACTTCCTAATGGAACCACATAAAGGTTCGATTTGGTTAGGAAGTTGGGGAGTTGTAATTCGCTGCATTCCAAATATCTGTCTACCCTCCGCTCTGCCCAGTTTCCATATTGAACATTCCAAGATTTAGACATATAACCAAGCTTAATATTCAATCTAGATACAATTATGGGATCCACAAAACATTCAGTGGCACTTGTGTCTATAAGAATGGAGACTACGTGATCAAAAAATTTACCATTAAGTTGAATTAGTGAAGCTTGGAATTCTGCCTGTCGGTTGTCAACTGTGGCATGAATCTAGTGTTGAGATTGTCTCTTCTCTACTATTTCAGTTGTGCGTTGATCGCACTAGTTAGCATAGTGGTTTCCTCCACATATAAAACATCCATCTCTAGGTCTCTTCTTATAATCTGGCTTATCCTCCCCATTATTATTTTTGTTGTTGTACCTATTATTTATTAGTTATTGTTCCCTCTCTTGTTAATCCTGTTGAAAATCTTTCCTTTCTTGTCCCCAATGTTGTTCTTCTTCATGTTTCTAATATGCTGAGTTCCACCCTTCTGATTGTTGTTTTGAAATTTCATCTTTTTGAATTTGGAGTTTTTGTTCCTAGCTTCATATATCTATTTTAAATTTTGTTCCCGCTTAGTGGCCTTCTCAAATGTTTCTACCATAGTTTTAGGACTATGCATGTCAACTTCTACCTCAATATGTGGTTTCAGTCCTAATATGAACTTATGGACCTTGAAGTTCTCATTCATTTGATAGTGTGGTACATACTTCAATAGGTAAGAAAATTTTTCCCAATATTGTGTTACTGTCATGTCTCCTTGAGTCAAATTATGAAATTCAGTTATCTTGCTATCAAAGAAGTGTTGTGGAAGCCACCTCTTTTTAAAAAGTTAGAGAAAATTCTCCCAAGTGAGTTCCCCAGGTTGAAAGTTTTTTTGTACTTTTTTATTGTCCCACCATGTAGTTGCTTCTCTTGAAAATTGATAGGCAGCCCAAACCGCTCTAGTCTCATCAGATCAGTTCCTAAGCTCAAAGTATTTTTCCATCTCAATAATCCATGCTTTTGCTCCATCACCTATGGTCTCTCCGTCAAATTTTGATGGAGTAACTTTCTTGAGGTCCTTTCCCAATTCTTCTGATATCTTCCCTTTGTTGGATTCCTCTTCCACCCTAGGTTGTTCTCCTTGCCTTACTCCTTCTGTCCTAGGTCCTTCATTAGTAGTTTGTTCATTGGTAGCTTGCTCATTCCTAGGATTCCCACTAAGAACCTTTTGTATTTCCTATTCCATATTGTTCATTCGGGTCTCTTGACGGTTGAGGAGCTCAAATATCTGATCCAATCTCTCACTAGGGTTATTGCTAAGTCCACCTTTGTTCCTTGTTTTCACCATGTTGTCCTATTAAGTATCCTAAAAAATTAAGAAACTAAGTCTTAGTGTAGAAGACACAATGCCTTAGAGTTCAAACCTATGGCTCTGATACCAAAATGTAAGGACCCACTAGTCCTAACCTAATTTAAACCATCCTAATCAAATCCTATTAAAGTCTAGCATGCATTTATACAAATGAATATAAATTGCCATTAATACAAGTGCAAGATTTAACGTTCATACATAACGAATGAAATATCATGTCAAAATGGATAAATATTACAACCTATAGTTAGTGTGCATATGAATAAGATAAATTTATCAATCTTAAATTAACACCATCATAACCATCCATCCTAAGCATTAAGCCTTTGTAAAGAAAATAAAAGAATACTCATCAAAAGAAACACATAAGCAATGCACATGATGGACACATGTTAGTGGGTGAGTGGGTTAGTAGTTTTTTTCCTTACTTTTCTATTAGTTACATTTTACATGGTGACCTCCTGTCGCATCTACAATAGCAGACTCGTAGGTCATTTACATAGCTTACATAGATTATTCATGAGACCATACTAGTCAATTACAATAATGATGCAATACAATATACATTAGTCCATAGGATTTTACAATGCCATTATATGAATCTTTGTCTTTGGATGTAGTGTCTCCATTGCCATCAGACTCACCTCCATCTACAAATTGGAAGATGGACATATGACCCAAGTGTTTTATCCACCCAACCAAATAAAGCTTTTGTTTCTCGTTGCTCATGATGAACTCTCATCCCTCACGATGAAGTTTCCTAGAGAACCAGAACCAACTGTCGGGAATAGAACCCGTGCATGCATATAGTATCTAACAACCAAACTGTTGAACTTAGCTACATGTGTTATGGTAGTGAGTGAATTAATTAAGTTATTTGGCCAATGTAACCCTTTTGGGGTAGGTGAAAAGAAAAAACCCTTTTGTGTCTTATCCTATAAACAAACAAAACTTTCCTAATACATCCATCATAGACAGTAAGGTAAAATTTGCCCTTCCTGGTTAAATTGGATTATGATTAATGTTTCAAAATTTATTCTTATTTCCTACCCAATTATGGAATTCATTTCCATTTAACTTCTAGAATTAAAATAAATAAATAATTCAGATAGACACAATACAATTTCAATATCGAATTTAGCTAACTCAAACCAAGGTACCTATTGGAGACAGAAAATATGTCAATGCAAATCATTTCAATCTGTATGATATTACTTAATGGTCAGATTGGAATTTACAAGGAGAAAGGATATCACAGCTAGAAACACATGATAGAACCCAAACAACATAAATATAATTACATTGTACAGCTAAATCAAGCTAATTTCTTATTCAATTTGTGGCATAAATGGACTTGTGTCTCAACAACCAGTAAGAAGTTCAAAAAATACGAATATGAGAAAGGGAGGGGTGTAAAAAAAAATCGAATCAATCAAATAGTAGATGGGATAAATCGCAAGTTTTGCTCTGTCATTGGGAAGACAACGATGATTTGGAATAAGCCTCCTTCCCTCCACATTAAGCATTGACCAGTCCAATCATATTGAACATAAACAAACGAATGAATAATTCAAGATTATGTATTGTGATTTCAAAGAGAGAATTTTGCATTTAAACCAACTTTGTGGCTACAAAACCAAATCGATATTGACCAAATGAAGTAAGTTTGCAAAAATAAAACGGTAGAGGTAAATAATTGAATATTAATATATGATGGGGGTTCTAAGAAATTAAAAAAAGAAAGCAGATTGGAGGGTGTGATTTGCACTCACAGAAAGCGACTATGCCTAGTCTGAAATGATGCCAACAATCAAGTTTAAATACATCGATTTCAAGGAAATAAACCATCAAATAAAATTTGATGGAAATCAATAAACACAAAGGACATTACCCTACATAATCACAATGAGGATACTGGAGGGTGATGACATGGTCTTCCTGCAGGTAATTTAACTCAATTTTCCTTATCGCCTTCTAGACGTGTTTTGAATGATTGTTGGGCTTGGTTTATAATTGTTTTTGGCTAAGATTTGATCCAAGATGCATGGATCTAGATTGGTGAAAACAAGGGTGAATGGGGAGTTGGAGTGGAGAAAATTCCATGAACAGGAGTTGGGAGTAGAAATTAGAGGGAGAAAAATAGCCAGTTAGGAGAGAAAAAGAATGCAAACCTAAGTTTACTCCCCAAATTGATGAAATTGAAGAGTTTAGACTCTCAAGTTATTGGGAGTTCATCATTTGTTCTTAATTTCAAATTATATATTAATGTTTTTTAATTTCAAATTTAATATTTAATATTCAAAGATCATATGCTCCAATTATATTTAATTAATATTATAATTTATTTATTATAAAATTTCTAAATTGATTTCAATATTTAATGTAATTAATTTATTCAATTATTATTATTATTTGTGTGTGTGTATGCACAGGTTTACATTCGATGAGTTACTTCCGACAATCTAGGAGACCCCTTGTCGATAATATGTCCGCCATCGATGGTTGACCCTGCATCCACCTCATACTCAACGAAGTCGTCAGATAATCATTATACCATAATAATTTATCACATTAATCACATCACTTTTAATAATGTCGTCAATCACATTAAATATCATCATAATATCAAATGTCATCAATTATATCAATGTCTAGCAAAATAATTAAATCTAAAACTTATTTGCCTAAAACTAGTTCGTGACATATATTTTCTTTCCATATGGAAGCATTATATCTTTAAAAAATAATATAGGGGAAGACAAACATGCTTCCTTCAATATGCATTATTCAAGCCTTGTGTAGAAGCTGAGGGTGTAGATCCAATGCAAGGTGTAGTCATATAAATCTGTCCATTTTATCTAAATGAATATTTTCTATTTATTTAATTAAAAATCCACTAGCCATCAGTTAATTAAATTAACATTTAATTAATTCATCTTCAAATTATTCTCCTATTAATTAAATAAATTATTCAATTTATTTTAATTAATTCATTAAACCAAATTCACAATCAATTAAATGAATAAATCCTATTTATTTCATTTAATTCCCTTTCTTCTGTTAAATAAATTAAATAAAACATTTATTTAAATCATAAATCCCCCCCCCCCCCCCCCCAACTTGCATTTTCCTACAAATGCAAGTTGCAACCACAAGTTGAAATAAATTAATTTTATTTTAATTAAAATCATATTTTCCCTCACCCACCAAATCCACTTGCAATCTTAAACCCCATTCTAGACTCTTCTAACCCCTTCCTAATTGACCTAATCCATCCTCTAATTATTGTCACATTCCTAAGCAACTTGGAGTCACTTCTCAAAGACTTCAAAGTCTTTGAAAAACATTTAATGCTTTATGTGTTCAACAATTTAACCTCTAAAGTCTTCCAAACCATTAATGGCTCTTACATGACCATTTATGGTTAACCTCTAACTCAACCCTCATGTGACTCGTGTGTCTCCTCAAGCATTTATTGTGTTGACCATGGTTATCCCTTTAACCCTTGCACAAGAGTTTATCCATTGGATAAAAGCTTTATTCTTTGAATAAAGAATTTATTCACTCAACCCAATCTTGACCTTAACTCCCAAGTTAACCTTCAGGTCATGTCAAGCATTTAATGCTTATTCCCTCTCCTCTCAACCTATCTCATATTGACACTTGTCATCCTGGGATTGGGTTGAAAGCCATCACATGGATTGAATATCATTCAATCCTGACCCTTGCTGAGATTACTCAATCTCTACCATCCATTGCTCTATTTTTCCTATAAATAGAGCCCATTTCTTCATAATCCAGATCCTGAAAACTTGTATGCATTTAATCTATAGGCATTTCTAGAGAGCATTTAGCATCATATTCACTCTTTTGGTTTAAAATCAATTAGTTAATTAGATAAATCTCTCATTTCAACTATTATTCACAATTGCATAGCATAAGTTATAAACATTGTCAATCTTGAACCTCCATAAGCATCCATAGTGCAAAAAGTTGCTGAGAGCTACACTAATTTGGAACTTGGAGAGGAGAGAAACAAAGGAGAAGGAGCTAAGAGCATGTTATAAGGCATTTGGAGATGCCTTGTGGTATTTGTTTCCCTAGTTAGATACTTTAGCATGTTTTTAGTGTCTCTTTTGATATGCCTGCTTAGATTAGTTTTTGGTTGATTAACACTAACGGTTTCTTGTGTTTTTGTGTGTTATACGACCACTGGCTTTAATCTAACACTTGTCCATTTCGCAAAGCATCACAAGGTATGTTGTATTGCAAGTAAGAAAAAATCATAGTTAACTACTTGATTTCAATTTGCATTCTTAGCCCATTCATCTTTTGGTGTGCAACATTAGTAGTTGACCCATTTATGGTAGTGACAAGTGGAGATGTGTTAGCTAGTGCAGTTATTCTTAGTAAACTACAATACAAATTCTTATGCAAGTCCTCAAGTAAGATTGGTAAGATTTTTCTTACTTCTATCCTGTTACTACTTGAAAGTCCTCAAGTAAGATTCATAAGATTTTTCTTACTTCTTTCATGTTACTTCTTTATAACTAATATTATAAAAGAAACATTTTCCATTGTTTCCATTCATGTGCTAAAGAGAAATCAATATGCTGTATATCTATCTTGTTAAACTGAGGAAAACATAAGTGTCTTCCTTTGTCACTTTATTGAATTAGTTAATGGAGATTCTTGCAGAGATTCATAGTATTTAGAGCTTTTAGGTAAGTTGAATCTATTTTAATATTCAAAGTCTTACATGCAAAAACCATGGCAAATAGCTAAGCTCCAATATAAAGCCCCATGAACACATGGATAAACTCTCGCCATTACCTTACTCCTCTGTTCCAATATTGCTAAAAATCTCCATTTTTTAGCAAATGGTAGGGACTCCAACTACATAATAGCTCTTGTTTTAAATTATTATAAGGATTAATTGTTTATTACTTTATTTTTATTACATTTGAATGGTTATGTAGTTATATATTTTATTTATTGTTACATATTTTAGTATTATATGTTATTGATTTTATGAAAAATATGAGTTAGTTAGAGATTATCCACCATGATTTCAAGCATTAATTGTTGATTTATGATTATACTGTAGAGGACAACTAGCTTTAAGACATATGTATGGATAGTCTACTTCTAACATTTTTTAAATGAGTCAGTTACACATTGTATCATTCATTATCATAATTGTATACTCCTTTTAAAGACATGATTACTTAAGCATGTGAATGCATAATAGGATAAAACGATATAAAGTGTTGGATGTGTGCATGTATGTATATGTGAGTGCATACACACTGATGCAGGAGCATCCAAAAAGAAGTCCAATCATCTTACACCATTTTTTTGAACTCTTGCTTTTGTTTGGCAATTTTGTTTTTGTTTCTATACATTTTAAAAGACTATAATTTATTAGATTTAAAAAATATCTATTGGGCTTCATCTATATGTATCACAAGTTAAGAGAAGAAAATGAAGGGATAGCTACTTCGAAAATGAAAGGGTGCAACAAATGAACTCGTGTTAAAAAAAAAGTGAATGAACATATTAAAACAATATATATGGAATAGTGATGGAAAAAGTTTGGGAACTTAATATGAAACAAGTAAAGTAAAAATTGAAGTAAAGATTGATTAAATAATATATGAGAACAAGGTCAAGGCGTGTGTGAGCTGGTAGAATATAAAAGTTAGAAAAATAAAACTCAATGCCAACGGAAGAGAAAATAACACACCAAGCATAGAGAACAGAGGGGAAGGCATGGAAATCAAACAATAATAAATAAATACAAGTAAGCATTTTGGTTTTGAACAAAGCCAAAATATGAAAGTTAAAATAAAAAATCAAGAAGACCAAAGGATCGCAGCGCAAGAGAAGTAGAGAGGAGAGTTGGCATGGAAAAATAGGGAAGGTAAGTTAGAAATATTAATTTGCAATAATTGGTAGGCCCATATTTAGGAAAAGAGGAATGTTGGCTACATGAAAATTCAAACCAAGCAAATAGACACATTGAAATGAACACAGATGCATCAAGGTACAAAAGAGAGGAATTAATGTGGAAAGAGAGAAATTAAACCTATTGAATAGGAAAATAATAGAGAAATAAAAGGTCACAAAGTAGAAGGTTACATCAAAATAAATCAAAGGAAAGAGAGAGAGATAAGCTGGAGAAGAACAAAGGATTGAGGAAAGTCACAAATAAAGATTTGTAAAATATCTTAATAAATTTTCATTAAAACAATTTTGTTATTCTTCAAGTATGCAATTTGTATTTTGACGTGTAGTAGATTGGGTGAGTGACATAGAAGTTTGGAATAGAGATAATTTTGTCTCCATATTGGAACAAGAAAGGAATAAAGAGTCTGAGTTGCTAATTCAAGGATAATTAAATATCAAATAAGAACCAAGTGTAGTAACTAAGAAAGTAGATTTTGATTAGAATGCAATTTTTAAGTTAATAGAGCATGAGTTTCTTATTTTCACCATGATGTGAATTGAGAATGTTAATTGTAAATTGTATTTGGAAATAGTTTATTAGTTATGGAAGACTTTATTTTGTGAATATTGAGATAGTTTCATATTTCATTGGTCTAGCAAGAGACTTGAAATGTCGGTTACATTACATGGTGTGGTCACATAAATCTGTCCACTTAATTAAATGAATATTTACCATTTATTTGATTATTTAACCATCAGTAATCAGTTAATTAAATAAATATTTAATTAATTCATCCTCAACCTCTTCTTCTATTAACTAAATAAATTATTCGATTTATTTAAATTAGTTCATTAAGCCACGCTCTAAATCGATTAAATAAATAAAACATATTTATTTAATTTAACCCTCTTTCCTCTTTTAAATAAATAATAAAATATTTATTTAAATCCCTAAACTACCCCCCCCCCCCCCCCCCACTTGCATTCTCCTACAAATGCAAGTTGCACCTATTTTGTTGAAATAAAGTAATTTTATTTTAATTAAACTTCCTATTTTTCCTCACCCACCAAACCCACTTGCATCCTAAACCCATTCTAGATTCTTCTAAACCATTCTTAATTATCCTAAACCCATCCCCTAATTATTGTCACATTCCTAAGCAACTTGAAGTCACTTCTCAAAGCCTCCAAAGTTTTTGAAAATCATTAAATACTTCATGTCTCCAACAAGCTAACCCCTAAAGTCTTCCAAACCATTAATGGTTCTTACATAACCATTTATGGCTCTTACATAACCATTAATGGTCAACTCAAATCACCCACATGGTTAGAGGCTTTTCCTCTAACTCAACCTCCATTTAACTCATGGGTCTCTTCAAGCATTCATTTCTTTGACCATGGTTATCCTCAATAACTCTTGCACAAGAGTTTGTCCATTGGATAAAGGCTTTATTCATTCAACTCAAGCCTAACCTTACCTCCCAAGCTAACCATCATGTCATCTCAAGCATTTAATGCTTCTTCCCTCTCCTCTCAAGCCATCTCATGATGACATTTGTCATCTTGGGATTGTGTTGAAAACCCCCACATGGATCATAAATCTTTCAATCCCGACCCTTGTTGAGATTACTCAATCTCAACCATCCATTTCTCTATTTTTCCTATAAATAGAGCCTATTCCTTCTCCAAAAGGATCCAAAAATCTTGTATGCATTTAATCTATAGTGAAATTTGAGAGAGAATTTTAGGAACATCTAATCTAAATTGTTATTTTGGTTAAAATCAATATAGCTTAATTAGACTTTCTCATATTTAGCTTGTATTTGCATATTTTTAATCATTTTTCATAAATCTTGAATCTCCATAAGACTTCCATAGTAGTGCAAAAATATGAGGGCTACACTCATGTGGAACTTGGAGAGGAGAGGAACAAAGGAAGAGCAACTATGAGCATGTTGGAAAGCATTTGGGAGTGTTTTGTTTCCTTTCTCCGTTTTTGTATGCTTTCCATTTTATGTTTGATATCTCTCTTGATATGCTTGCTTAGGATTGTAGTTTCCTTCGTATTTCGTTTGTGATTAAAACTAACACTAACGTTTGATTCTTGAATCTTGTGTTTGTGTGTTCCTAACAATCTTTTTTGCAGAGCATCACATGGTATCAAAGCACAAAAGATCTTGAGAGTGTAGAGTTTACACCAGGACCTACGAGTAGAGAGTGTGACAAGGAGACTGAGAGTATGCAACAAATGTTTGACAAAATATCTTGGAGGCAAGGAGAATGTTAGATGATGAATAATGTATTTTTGAAGCCACATAAAGAGAAACAAGAGCCCATTCAAAGGTGAAATGTGTTTCAAACTATTTGCAAGTCAAGTGGGAATTGTTGCAGAGTGGTTGTGAATAGTAGCATATATAATTTGGTGTAATTATAATTTTTCAAGAAGATGAAATTAAAGACACGAAAGCATCCTAGACTATACTACATTTCTTGGTTGTGAGGAGATCATAAAATTTGGGTAAGAGAGCAATGTGTTGTTGATTTTCAAAATTGTAGATATAAGGATGAGATTGTATGTGATGTAATACATATGGATATGTATCATTTTTTATTAAGTTGACCATAGGTCTACAATAGAGAAGGTATGCATAATGATAAAGAAAACACCTATAGCATAATGAAAAATGGGAAAGAGTATGTTTTGAATTCATTGCAGGATAAATGATTGGAAGTGGCAAAAGAAGTTGGAGCAGATAAGAAGGATAAACAACCAAAGAAAATGGGTGAGCTTGAGTCCCATTAATCTTTTGGTAACATGATATGTTTGTAATGATGTAATGTATGCAGGAAAGAAGGATGAAAAAGAAGATGTAAAAATACCTACATGCAAAAGGATTAAGAGGAAAAATGAGAGATTGCAACAAAGGTTGAGAAGCAAAAAGAATGTGCACCAATTGAAGAGGGAAATGATGTTGCGACAATAGATGAGTTTCCTTTGAAGGATGTGAAGGTATTGAAAAATGGAAGTGTAGTTGAGAGTGAATATGAAGGAGGTGAAAGTGCCTCACAAGTTAAGGTAGAAGAGAGAGAGGTTCAAAAGTTGGACTTAGAGAGTTCTAAATTTGATGTGAGAGTTGATGAGGATGAAAATAATCTCTTGCTAAAAGAGGAGATGAGAAGCATAGAAAGCCTTTTTGAAAGAAAAATTAAGAAGACAATAGTGTAATGCCCCTTCTGTCTTCTCTTTTGCATTGCATACTTCTTTATATGGACCTGTCTTTGTGCCTGTGGATTGCATCACTTGCAGTTTGGATATAGATCATTATGTGGTGCTTGATCTTGCTCTAGACTCTTCATTGTTGCAACATATGTGATTTTTCTCACATTTATCTTATACTCAATGTTTATGTATGTTTCGTGATTATTCTAGACCAATGATGTGTTGGATTGCTTCATGATGATTTTATTATGTTGTTGCATTGAGATGGATGTTTTCTTCTTGTGCCTAGTTGTGATAACTCAATGATTTTATTTTGATTATGATTATGAGTTGATTGTGGGTGATACTCCACCTGTTTTGGGTTGTGATTGCGGCATTGGAAGAATGTGATGAGATGGAATATTACTGTGATTTGAAATATTAATATTAATATTAATCTGCATGAGCAAGTACACTTGATGTGTGAATGTTTCAATGACTATAGGTACAGGGCATAAACTCCACCTAGCTCACATAGGTTTGAGTGTGCCCATATCCTTGACAACGGTTAACATGAGATAACACACTAGATAAATACCTCGAGTCAAAACCTGTTGTCCCTTAATAGGGGCAACTTCCTTTGATTTTATTATTTTGAGCTCCAACTACCGTAGTTGGTAGCTTTCAAAAAACCTAATCGTAATGCTTAGCCGACCCGTAATGACTGTTTGTGCATAGTCAGTCAATCATATGTCATCATTTATTGCATGCACTAATGGTAATTTTATATCATTGAAGTAATTTAATATTTAAAATGTGCATTGTGTTTTATACGTGCTCAAGACTTAATGTGCATTGTATGATTTAAGTTTTGGCGGCCATTTTGGGGGTCTTATGAATATATGAATCTGAACTTGGGTTTATTATTATTTTATTACTCACTCAAAAAGTGAGTTATATTTTCTCTTGAAGGGCAATTTTTTACACTTAGACAATTTTGGCAGAGGATAAAAATCCTCTCCATGCTTGAATGTTGAAATGGGGAGATTGAATTGGTTGTGGAGGGATTTGAATGGGGTTTGTTGCATTGGAGTATGAATTGTGAGGCCATGAAGCTATCCAGGAGTGGTGCATTTTCCTTGGGTATGTTGGGAGTTCTTTTCCTCTTTCAAATTTAGGGCAAGTGAGGTAGGGCTCTTCACATCTCTTTTGCTTTCTTCTTCTTGATCTCAAAGTAGTTTGTAAATGAATTGTAATGGTTCAATAAGTTTTCAATCCTTGAATGAATTGATTTGGTTGTGTGTGCATGATGTGTGAATCAATTTTAGTGAATGTGGGTTTCATATGGGGTTATGGTGCTAAGATTATTTGGGAAGGGTATAATGGCTTTTTGAATGCATTTATATGATGTGAAATTGATGTAAAATATTAGGTTTTCTTAGATTGTTCTTGGGAAGTTGAATCCTTGAACCCATTGTTTGATTTTGAGCTAAATTAAGGCCTTCAGAGCAACCATGCACATCTGAAGCCCAGATCTACACATTTGATTGTGTTTCATTATGGGATCAAGTGGATCCATTCTCTTGGTAGTATGACCAATGGAGTATGCCTTTTATATGGTTGAAATGGTATTGTGTAAAAGAGATAATTGATGTTATTGAGGATATGGCAAGTGAATCATGGCACTGTTTTTTTAATTTTGATACCTCATTCAATTGAATGAGATGAGCTTAGGTCTAGGTACTAAATTGGGTTTAGGGAGTGACTTCCATTCATGTCCTAGACCCGCAAGTGTTACACTTGGCAATCACATTTGGGGAGTTTTGTAATCAAGTGATAAAAAATAGAAAACTTGGGATGGGATAAAACATTAATTAAGATAATTGGTTTCCCAAGCATGCCTTGAGCACTAGTGTGGGGCTAAGGATGACTTAGGAAGGCATGTCCGCACATAGAGTGTTGGGACTTGTTCGAAGAGACATGCCCACTCATGTAGCATTGGGACTTGCATGATTGTCATTCTCGCCTATATGAGAGAATGATCGGATCCATGTGATGAGTCCTCATGAGCACACATGATGGTACTCGCTACACTAGCACTCTAGTATCCAGGTCCTAATAGTTTGAGTACACCCTATGTATTTACTATTGATTGATCTTTTTGTTATCTTGTTGTGATATATGTCATATAATAAAATTTGGTGTTGCTCTTGTGGGTGCCTCCTTGGCCTTATTGTTGTCAACTGATGATGCTTCCTCACTCTTTTGGTGTTTTACTTATTGTTGCTTGGGTACCCTCTCTTATTTAATTTTTTCTATGTCATGTGAGTGATGCATTGTTGGTGTTTCAATGTTTCTGTGAATCTTATCACTTTATTGGGTTGATATGTCCATGTTGAGTATATGTTCCATGCTTGGCTCTTGTGTAAGCCCATTACCCTCCCGTGTATGCTTGTATGGTTGTTTGGGCCATGTGACCATCTCCACGAGCTTGATGGGGTGGACCTGAGGGTACCGCATGGTCGGGTGGCATTGCCAACCACTGTTGGGGATCTGAGGACTTGGTTTGTGACTAGCTCAATGGGCTCTATCTCCTTCTTCAACACCAAATTCTTCCCAGGCTCTCTCTTTCTTGTAAAATGTAATCATCTGTATATTGAAACATGTGTTGCATCATTGAACATGTATGTATTGAACAGTCCAATTGGAAACATATGCAATCATTATCATTGTATATGGATTGGTATTTTTTTACGTGCACTAATGTTGGAATTAGGCACACAGTACGATCTCTTATGTTTCTCTATTCTTCATGTATCGTGATGTTATCATGGGAACATTTCAATTGGTGTAGATGTGTTTGGTTTCGTGTCAAGTATTGATTTAGTCACCTCCTAGTGGGTTATGAGTTATTGACCTAGTCTTGGATGCGTTTCTAAGGTAGCAACACTAGGGAATCCTTAGAGGTGACTTGAGTTAAAACTTGGTTCCAAAGTTTCAAAAGTTTAGTCTTTCGCATGTGCATTGTCGGTTAATAATTTGGTTGACTTTATATTATTTGATGTTTTTTTGCTTGGAGACAAAATTGTGGTGTCCATTGTTTGAGGCATGAGATGCAACTAAAATAGCCTAATTGTGGTTTTATTTCTTCCATCTAGTCGCAAAGAGTCCATAGCCATAAAATCTTCCTCTACCTCACATGATTTTTATTATATGAACTTTGACTTCAAGCAAACAAAGCTTGCCAATTTATTATGACGTAACCATATACATTTATGTAGAGTGGGATACAAAGTATAATAGATTAGATGCTACATCTTGCCACACACTAAGAGAGTTGGTGAAACGATATTCCTCAATAATATCAATCACTGAATTTTCTAGTCTATCTACCACTCCATCTACTTCATGAAACATGTGGTCAAGCTTGTAATCTTCAAACGTGTCTTGGATATCATTGGACTAACTTAGTAAATTATTATTTTTCTCGTTGGTGGTTCAAAACCTCCATAGAGTGTTGTTTGTGATTAGCATTGCTCCTTTGATATGGAATATTTTGATATTTAGATTTTTATTCACGTGTAGTCCTAATAAAGAAACATGGAATTTTGCTTCATTATTAGTACCATTAGGCAATTTTTTGGTACTATCATCACTAGGAACCTTTCATGACTTCTTGAAATGTAACTAACCCCTCATGGTCCTAAAATTCTTGTTGTCACTCTATCAATGTTGAGCTTGCCTGAGGCCCTCATCTCAAGGGATTTACCTTTCATCTACTATGTTGTTAGTAGGAAAATAAACCTTAACTACCCCATAAATGGTTAAAATTCGTGGTCCATTTATAAGTATTGTGAAGAGTTTTTTAATTATCAAACTCTTGAATTCAATTAACAATTTTAACAAGAATTGAAAGACACATTCATGTTTATTTTTCAAATGATTAGAAGCTATTCATAAAAGAACGTGATTGGCCTTATTGCACTTAGGGATTCAAAATAGTATATATTTTACAGGTTATACAAAGTTCCTTGAGATTTACAACTAACATCATCTTTTCCTATTAGTGAAAATAGTCACACTAAATATATGTCTTGTCATAACGATCACATGTTGGACATCCACAACCCTCGTATACTTTCTATTTGATGAGAAAATGTTGGTTACCCACTCATTCTCTCCCACCATCCAATGCTTAGCCACTTTACCAAATATGTGTTAAAATTTGAATGTCAACCAAAGAGCTATCATCGTATGATTAATTAGATCTTAAGTAGTGTTCACTTTGACATGCTATATTTATATTTTGTAAATTCATAATAGAGTGTGGTTAACTATGATATTGGTGCATAAGAGTGTTGTCAGTTATCATTAAACCTCCCCCTTACATTATTTAAAAATTATATGTACGTTTGAATGCTAACAAGAAATACTTGCATCATGTACCTCTCTATGATAATAAATTTTTTACAACTTCAACATTTATTCACTCTAATTGAAGCTATGAAAAATTAGATGTTAATGCCAACTCACATAAATAACGTGGACTAAACCTATGGTTCCAAAAGTTGCTCATATCACACCTTGTCTCACAACTATTCATGTTAAAAGAATCATATGCAAATTTGAATCCTTTTCATTGGACTAAACATTCCTACCATACAAACCATTATGCATTATTGCCATTAACATTAGGTCATATTTAGGGATGATGTTTAGAGCATTAAGAAAAAAATGGTAGGAACTTACAATCCATGACATGTTTAGATTATACCAATAGTTCATATGTGACCATGTCTAATAAATAACTTCCTCTCAATTAGCTAGATGGAGTGAATCTTGATGACCTCAGAGAGTGGAAACTCACATGTTGCTTCTACTTAGGTGTTCTAATTGATTTGGATGAATTGAGATGCTTGGATACTATGAGTTTGACATAACCACGATTAGAATGCTACTTCCATCCCCTTTATTGTAGGTGACAACAACTAATTCATATACCCCCTTTGATCAACACACTAAGTCCCCAACAACTAGATCCTTGACCTAGTCAGTTTATTAGCTAGATAACACACCACTTTTCATATTATTGTATCCCATTTTGTAAACATGTGATTGAAAACCCTACTTTAAATGATTGTACAAGGTATCACAAATATTTAAAAATCATACTTGATTCCTAGAATTTGATGCGCAATTTCATTTTTTGTTTGTCCATCGAAATCACTATTGTTGTGATTGTCGTTGCAACATTCAACATCAATGCATCGACAATCCATGGTGCCCTTAGTTTTCTATTAAAAGAGTCAAATCTTCTTGAGTGATGGGTGCTTGCAATAATCCAAAAGAGCATGCATTTAATTTGCTACATTCTAATCAATGAAATGAGTTTCATCAGACTTGTTGACTCACATTGACAACTCCTTGTAAAAACCTTTCCCATTCATAGTCAAGTTTATTTTAGTACCCTCCATCATCCTCATTGGTGATTCGTGTCAATTTCCGTCTACAAAAACACTCCTTTGTATGTTGGATCATGTTATGATATAAAACCTCAATAAAACTTTTACAAATGATTTTTACATTAAACAATATCTTTTATTGACAAAATGATGAACCATCTCAATTCACATTTCATAGGCTTATCTCTAATATTAAAAATACAAACCTAATGAATTGAATTGGGAGCTCCTCATGTCATATTCTAATTCTTTCCTTACCAATAATGAATGGATAGATTATGATCCTTTATATATTTGTTTGCACTACATTTTAGACATTTTAAATTTCTTAGGGGTGCTAGTTGCATAGTGTAATGCAAAACAAACAAGAGAGATCTTATGCAATCTAGAGGATGAACAACTAGTTACTGGGTTACTTCAAATTTACAATTTGAAGGTCTTGTGAATGGAGCATTGGGAAAGTTATTGCTATGACTACAAATGTGATATTAAACATTTTATAGGTAGGGGAGACTAGCCAATAGGTGTGCAGGGTCCAAAAGGTGATATAGAACATGTGCACCGTGGGCCCCACACATGACCGCCTTACCCGACAAACTTGTGCAACCGCACACCAAAAACATTACCAAAAAAATCGCATAAATATTCAACTTAAACATAACATCTTTTGGGCCATACATGTATCCATTAACAAAAAACCATAAAACATTGCATAACATTTAGAAATATTAAAACATAGTCATCCGAAATAAACACATGTCATCGTGGGCACTTTCACGTGCCACCATGCCAAATGGTGAGCCCCTCTAACAAAAAAAAATGTCATTGTCAAACTTTTAAACATGAACAAGTTTCTGTAATGCGGCCTCGACCACCAATAAAACAAGCATAACATAAACATTAATATGGCCAACACGATAGGCGTGGATCCAACTGTGACCCCTCACATAGCACATTTTGGTTGGTTTGGGTCCACGTCTGCACTGCGACACCTCCTTCTCCTAGCACAATACCCAACACTTTGTTGCTTGTGTACAAATCGTCCCGTCTCCTTCACGTCTGTTCACGCCAACTCCCACCTGCAACCATGACAAAAAACATGTAAGGCCACCAAATTCCAGTGAAAAACAATCAAATCAAGCTTAAATGAATTACTTCTGCAGAGTCAATGGACAAACAATGCAAATTCAAATTCAAATTTGAAACAACACATTAAAAAGGGGGAAACCACGCAATCCATGTATAAAATATAAATTCTCATCTCATTGCAAGGGCCAGATTTGAAAGAAATGCAGTGCAAGAGAAAAACAAAAAGAAAAAAAATAGGGAGTTGCAAACATGCACAACAGTCGACTAGATTCATCAAAAGCACACGGGTATTGTTCTTGTTACCATACATATTTTTCTACATCACACTATTATTTCACATTTTCTCCTTTAACAACTGTATATACAGTAACGTTTAATCCGACACATTTTGAAGCATTCCCAAGCATTCCCAGAAACCATTCCCAAGCATTCCCAGAAACCATTCCCAAGCATTCCCACAAACCATTCCCAAGTATTGACAGGCATTCCCAACAACCATTCCCACTAAAATTTACGTATTATGTTACTTTTAAATTAAAAAACATTGACAAATATAATTCTTACCAAAAATGTGTCATACATACACACATATTCATTCAGTCTCGCAGTCACTTCTTTTGCTTGGGTGAGGGAACGTAGTTTTCGTCATTGTCGGAGTTTGCAGGAACCTCTGGTACTTCGTACCAATAACCAGTGTCATCTGTAACTCCCACCTCACCTGCACCTCCCGACGTTCCCTCTCATGCCGCCTCACCTACACCTCCCGATGTTCCCTCACCTCCCGCCTCACCAGCACCTCCCGACGTTGCCTCGCCTCTCGCCTCAACAACACCTCCCAACGTTCCCTCACCTCTCTCCTCACCTGCACCACCTGACGTTCCTTCATCTGCCTTCTTCCTCTCAATGAGCCACATCTCCAACATCGTCCATCCGAGTGTGGTTTCGGCAGAACCTTCCTTGCGATCCGCCCCCACTTCACATCGAATGAAGGGGAAAATTTTAGGAACCCCATGAACCGGTTCTCGCTTAGGCACTTCAAACCCTAGCCCTAGAATAGTCATTACGCCAAGTTCATCAAGATTGAGCAGCCATTCATCGTCCACAATTTCTTTCAACAACCATTTAACTTTCTGTGAACTTTTCCCAATCTGCCAAGCCCAAGCTGCCACCATGGCCACGATGTCTGCATTCATCCAGTATCGGTGATTTGTGTTCATGAAGCAGTCACCCAAAACAATTTTAAGTACCGAAGAAAATTTTCATCCCCGAACTTGAATACGACCTTCAACCTTTTATCGTTGATCTTGCCCCTAAAGGCCAGTTGTTGTCTCGTTGCGTAAAGGGTAAAGGTGGCTTCCATGTCTTCTGCAAACACTACACACATATACAAACCTTTTGGATATATGCAGGGAATGTTTTTTTTAATTAACTGAAACTATATCCTACCAACACATTAAATAGCAACTTCACTGCTTTTTTAATAATTGCCTCCAGATTTATTCTCTCCCGCCGTCTTGTTTCATTTATTGACCAATTAATAATTGTATCCCTTCACAATTGTCATGCATATACAATTAATGCATGCACAATTGTATAGGAGATGGTTGCCACCTTTCACCCTTTCCCAATTGCCATGCGTGTACAATTAATACATGCACAATTTTATAGGTGGTAGCTGCCAGCTTTCACCCTTCCTAATTGCCATGCGTATACAATTAATACATGCACAATTTTATAGGAGGTGGCTATTAGCTTTCACCCTTTGTAACTGCTATGTGTATACATTAATACATGCACAATTGTATATGAGGTGGCTGCTAGCTTTCACCCTTTGTCATGTTTACAACTGAGTTGGCTCCCTTCTATCAACAGATGGGGTCCACATATATATGGGATGTATATGTATGAATACCTTTCTATGGGGTCCACGTATCTAATGGGCTCCAATTATGTATTAATACCTTTACGAACACACACACATTTATATATATACGCACACACAAACACACACACACAGTCACAAACATACATATACGCATATATTTATATATACACAAAAGAGTACACACACACACACACACACACATATGTGATTACATATAAAGTCAAATACATATGCATACATTTATATATTGAAACATATTTGTGTATATATGTGTCTGTGACTATATGTGTGTGTGAGTATTTACGTATATATGTGTCTGTGTGTGACTGCATGCATCACTATCCATACATATATGTCTGTCAATCCGTATAATGGCATACGACTTACTGTGCAATTACAGACCAATTCAATATTTGCATTCACAGACATGTACAAGTGTTTAGCAATTCCATACCAATCTAGAAATGCCCGCCAATTAGTCTACATGTATGTGTATACACATGATAATGTGCATGTATGTATATACAGATTAAAGTAATGTTTTGAGGTCACATGCAAAGATTGTAATATATATCATGATGTGGATTGACAATGATACATTCCAGACAACGCACATGGATACAATAGAGCGTGGAAATGTCAAACATAGATCAACGCTATCAGATTGTTAAAAAATATGAATATGAGAGACAAAACTATCTCAAGGTCCACGAGATTCTAACAAGTGAAGGTCTTGTCGAAACCCTATTTCCAGAGGATGTTGATTATGAAATCCTGAACTATCTCCGTGAAACTTTCCCCACCTCACACTCTGTTATTTCACCAATAGAATTCCTTGTTAACATCCCATATCCTCGAATCCGAGCATAACAAGAGTGGTTAGCCAGGCATGGTCATCATGTTGACCAATTATTTCTCTGTCCATACCCCTGTGATGATCTTGTCTTCCCCACAAGATCTTGTTTCTTTTCAAAATTATTCAAACTCAGCCTCCAATCGTGGCAAACCAACTATATCAATAGATTTTTCTTAGAAAACTATGGTCCTCGGGTCCAAGAATGCTCTCAAAACCTATCGTGGCAACACCTTCTTTGTATAGTAGTGGATGAACAAATCCCATCATGGATTTTTACCAAAATATACATCCAACCTAATTGTAAGCCAAGCACCCCTTCTCATCTATTCAGTCAATTAAATCTTTGGAAAGAACACACTCTAGCTACACCCCCACATCTAGAAGACCCAGAAGGTTTCGACCATGAATCCATATTGGAATAGGTGTCCAATACAAAAAAACAATAAAACAAGTGTCCAATACACAAAACAATCAAACAATTGTTGAAATTTTGAGTTTCATAAAAAGGAACCATAGTCCTGCGGTTCAAGCTTCGCTGACTTGTTGCACCTTGTTGTCATTCAATATGTAATTGCACATTCATTCCATATCAACCATCATTGTTGCCACTGATCAACACACATCGATTTACAAAATGACATGGTTAGTTGGTTTGATCTCAGAGTATTCGAATTCAAAAGAGTATAGTTGATATTAATATTCAGATAAGATTGAATGGCTAACATAAACTTATTCATATCAGTTATGGTGGCCTATATTTATTAAACGTTGTTTCCATGGGTATCATTCATGTTCACTTTGTTTTGTACAAACAATATGCCTCATCATGCTTTGAAGAGATCAACATGCACAAGGGTGTGTTCAAAAAAAAGGGTGTCACTTTCAATGTTCAAGAAGAAGCCCCGCCTCCTGTTCAGACCTAGGCAAACCCTATACCCCCACCAATAGACCATCCAAGTGAACGTCCTATTTCGGCCATGGTGGACCAACCTAGTCCACCTTCGACTAAAAGAAAAGTAACAATGCAACAAAAGTTGTGGTCGACGACTAACATGGAAGGTGCACTCCGAGATGTCGAGGACAACGACATGTCCATACGGGGTGCATCAAGGAAGTGGGGCATCCCAACTACAACACTGCTGAAATGGTTGGGTGGTATGACCACCACGTCCAAGAAAGGTCCACCAACCATCCTCACGTGTCAAGAAGAAGAGGAGATTGTGCAGTGGTGCCAAGAGATGGCTGGTTGTGGTCATGGCCTTGAAATCATAAACTTGAAGGCAGTTGTCTCTCAGATTTGTGAAGGTAGACCAACCCCTTTCAAGGATGGCATGCCTGGCAACTCATGGTGGTCTAGATTCAAGGCTAGACATCGTGAACTCAACTTGCGGACGACTGAAGGCCTCGACAAAGATCGGGCACTATGTCTTAGACCAGTAGTTGTTTCTACTTTTTACGAGACATTGTCAAAAGCATATGCTACTAATCCATATGGTCCTGCTAGCATTTGGAACTGTGATGAAACATGAGTTATGGTTGACAGAAATGGGGAAATGAGGGTGCTTGCGAGGAAAGGAAGTCGAAATGTGCCTTATATACTTTCGAAGAGTCATGAGTGGATCACAATTCTTTGCTGTGTTAATGCTTCTGGACAAAGCATTCCAGGGTTCTTCCTGTTAAAAGGCAAGAGGTAGATACAAAATAACATAGGTAAATGTGAACCTAGTGCTTGCATGGCAGCGCAACAACATGCGTGGATGACCAAGGAACTATTCATGAGTTGGTTGCACCACTTCAAGCGCTTCATCCCTGGGGGTGTATCACCAACGAATAGGTGCTTGTTGATATTCGACGACCACAACAACCATGTTGCATTGCCAACCATCGAGGAGGCAAGGATGTTGGGCATAGACTTGCCGACATTGTCAGCTCACAAATCTCAGAAATTGTAGCCACTCGATGTAAGTGTGTTCTCTCCATTCAAAATATACTTCAAATTGGAAAGAGCCGCATGGATAGCAAGGTTCCCCAATATAGAAACCAGGAGGGCTGAATTGGTAGAATTGAGCAGCAAGTCTTTGGCCAAGGCATTGACTGTTTCAAACATTACTGCGGGATTCAAAAGGACGGGGATATGGCCCCTCAATCCTGATGCCCTCACCCAAGACATGCAACCCAACACCACATTCCACATTAATGATGGGGAAGATGCATCTGTAGTGCAAAACATGCTCAGACTTTTAGGAGTCCATGTGTTCCTAGAAGTGGTTGTGGAAAACATTGCAGCCAACCGTCAAATGGATTCAACTGCAAAAGTGGACATGGAACAGGTAGCCACCAACATTGATGAAGATGCAGTTGACACTTTGGACGAGAGTCTTGGCCTTCCATCCGAGCGAATTGCACCATCTTGGGTGGTGGAAGGGGCGACGAATCTCGGTGTTGAGTTGGAAGGCGAAGACGAACGAGGGACATCTAGCTTGCCTTCACCACCAGAAGGTGTCATTCCGAAAATGTTGCATTACTATGCAGATTGTGGTGACTCTGAAAATGGAAACGTTGTAAGTTTGACGCAAGAAGCAACACAAGATTGTAATGTGGAAAAGGAGAGCCTAATGTCACAAGTAAGTGAGACGCCTCAATCACAACAACATAATACACTTTCATGATTCTGAAAGCTGCGTATTCACATTGTGAACCAGAGAAGTGGTAGGGGGCTTCAACTGGCATCCGTTCGGCACGGGAAGGGAAGTTGATAACTTCTGATGAGTTTTTCGAGGGTGTCAAGTTTGCAGAGATGAGGAGTAGAGAAATAAAGGAGGGGAAACAAAGAAAGAGAGAGCGGATTAAAGCAAACAAGAAGCAAGTTTGTTGGGCAAAGAAACTAATGCATTGTTGAGAAAGGAGAAGGCGATCTTGTTGCAAGAAAAGGAAAGGCTAAAGGAATTAGAGAAGAGGGAAAAGACTGAAAAACTGCAACGAGATAAAGCAAGGAAGGAACATGAGGCTGAAGAAAGGGCAATCTTAGAGCAGGTCCATGAGTTGACAAGAAAGAAGTTGTTGAACAGTGAGTCCAATCCGTCCATGCCTTTTCCCAACCGACACCCTGTTATGCAGGATCTAATTAACACAATGTTGCCCAACTTTCCAACATGCATGAATTATTCACCTACTTCCCCCTCGACTACTTTTCCTGGTACATCGAAATATATTGTAGGGGTGCCACCATATGGTGCCAGCCTCATATATTGCAGCCCAATGCCACTTGAATTGAGTTCCAGTGACTCTATTGATTTTGACGAGAACATGACACTCGTTGCAGCACCGCGGGCATCAAGCTCAGGGTCAATAATTTTTTTGCCTCATTTTTTCAATTGAAGTTTAAAAAGACATTTTGGATAATAGTTATTGTTCAATTTTGATTGATGTAATAGAGACATTGGTATACATATTGATTGGTGACGTACAAGTAATGGGAAAATTGACCGTTTCTGACAATTTGAATACTTTATTACATGTCAATGGTTTCAATTGTTTGAGGGTTATATGGTTTCAATGTTTGAATGACTCAAATGCTTTCAATGGTTACATGTACATTCAATGCATAATTGGTTTGCATAGTTCAAGTGCTCCAATGTTTGAATGTCTCAAATGCTTTCATATGTTACGTTTATATTAAATGCTTGAATGGTTTGCAGAGTCCAATGGTTTCGGGTTGGAAAGGGAAGTTTGATATGTTAGTACAACTCACATGTAATGGGATGATTGAGAAAAGGTGTGAACAACTACATGCTATAGTTTTTGTCTATTGACTGATATTTATGGCAATAGTTTTGATGTATCAATTTAGCACAATTGAGTTGTGTGCCCAACTCAAAACCTTGCCAATCCACCAAGCTCAAAAACCTTGCCATTGGTGTGAGGTGTTGAAATTGTGCCATTTTGTATCATCGATCGAGTTCGCTGCGTGACATTTTTCTACACGGCCACCCAATCCACCAAGCTCTCCCTCCATACTTCCTCCAACCACTTTGAAAATTTCCTTGCAGTGCCATTAACTACGCCTCACCTCACCTTCCATGCGTGCAGGTACTCCAACGACGACACACAACTGTTTGAAAATCTTAATACTTTTCAATTGTGACGCACCAATCCACCAAGCTCTCTCTCCATATGTCCTCCGACCACTTGGGAAATTGAAGAGCACAAAGGTTTTCAAACAGTGGCATGTCCTCATTGTTTGGGAGTAAGAGAAGTGCAAAACAAGATAAAGGTGTTTTTTTGTGAATGCAACACATAGAGGATCAAAGTTGTTTGAACTTAATTGTTCAATCCACCTAAGAACTATTTCAAATTGAGTAAGGTCCTTGGGTTCTTGTACAAGTGTTCTGCAAGGTTGGAGGCTTCTTGTTCCAATTGTTGACATATTAGCCCAATCATCACAGTACATGTGAATGGAGATCTACAGAGTACTTGGGCAGAGTTCAAAGTTGGTCTCTCAGTCCACGTGGCATGACATGTTGTCCCCAAAGTTAAAGTGCGCACGTAGTGGATCATCACAACAATGTATATATACATGTTCAAGCACATATGTATATACATGTACATGCACCTTCGTATATATATGTACATGCACATATGTATATACAAGTACATACATACATAAATGTACATGTCTATAGAGTGAATGTCTTGAAATTTGAGTTGTAAGTCATGTAGATTCATACATGTACATACACATGTGTACATACATAGACATGTGCATACACATGTAAATACAAAGACATGTGCATGAACATGTGTAAATGTATACACATGTGTATATACATTTGCACATACATGCCACTATATATACATTTGCATGTGTATAATACACATGTGCATACACATTTGCACATACATGCCACTGTTCACGTCTAAGGGTTTGAGGGTTTCTAATATACTATGTATGCAACCATGACAACTATTACTGAGTTCATTAAAAGAACAATAAAAGTATCTTGACAACTAACTTGCAATCAACCAGATAAACTTCATTTAATTAGATTCATACACATGTAGATTCATACACGTGTACATACATAGACATGTGCATACACATGTGTAAATACATAGACATGTGTATACACATACACATGTGCATACACATTCGCACATACATGCCACTGTTCATGTCTAAGGGTTTGAGGGTTTCTAATTTACTGTTTGTGCATTATTTGAAAGAAACATTGAAACTGCTGAAACTTGACAAGTATTGAAACTATTGAAACATGACAACATTGAAACTGCTGAAACTTGACAAATATTGAAACTATTGAAACATGACAACATTGAAACTATTGAAACATTGTGAACTATTGAAACATGACAACCATTAATGAGTTCATTGAAAGAACAATAAAAGTATATTGACAACTAACTCGCAATCAACCAAATAAACTTCATTTAATTAGATTCATACACATGTGTACATACATAGACATGTGCATACACATGAGTATATACATACACATTTGCACATACATGCCATTGTTCATGTCTAAGGGTTTCTAATTTACTGTTTATGCATTATTTGAAAGAAACATTGAAACTACTGAAACTTGACAAGTATTGAAACTATTGAAACTATTGAAACATGACAACATTGAAACTATTGAAACATCGTGAACTATTGAAACATGACAAGCATTGAAACTATTAAAACTTGACAACATACAACATTGAAACTATTGAAACATGACAAATATTGAAACATGACAATATTGAAACGTGACAACCGTTAAGTTGCAATCAACCAAATAATCTTCATTTTATTGAGTGTAAACCCTCAGACATGTAACCATTGAAGCATTGAATGTACATTTAAGCATTGAAGCAATGTATTGAAATTAGCTAAAAGTCGAGACAATGAAACCATTCAAGTAATGAAACCCTTTGAACCAGTGACAAACATGTAACCATTTAAGCGTTGAAGCAATGTACATTTAAGCATTGAAGCAATGTATTGAAGTGAAAGCATTCAAACCCTCAAACCCACAAACCCACATACTCACAAAGACTCAAACATTCAAATATTCAAATATACACTTGAACCATTGAAACCGACAAATCCATAAATCCTAAAAAATTCCAACATTCGACAAATTGAAACCCTTGGAAACCGAAGGCATTGAACTCTCCAAAGCATTTGAGCATTGAAACCATGTAACAAATATATCAATTTAAATCCTCAAACCCTCAAATCCTCGAACAAAATTCCAGCATATATCAATTCAAATCCTCGAACCCTCAAACCCTCAAACCCTCAAACAAAATTCAATTGTACATCGATTAGAAGCCATCAATAGAAACAAAGATGCAAGAAATGTAAACCCATCTTCTCGTAGTAGTGAGCAAAAAAAGAACATCGAACCTTGAACAGAGGATTATGATTCCCTTTTGGCATGTAATTGTGTTCAAGAACACATTGTGTTGTGCTTAGAAACACAAAGACTTGTAGAAAGACAGAGAATGAAAAAAAAAAAACCGAAATATCAAAGAGCCTTCAAACAAAAAACCGGAATCGACATACCTTAGTGAGGACATTTCCTCACCTGGGTCGAAGAGTAAGTCGTCGTTGGTCTGCCACAACCACCACAACGCGTCCTCGTCACAACTGAACCCTGCAAAAACCAAATGAAACGTCAAACAGTGGAACAAGGGCAAAAAAGTCGACCACATCCTAGAATTCGAAGGACAAAAACAAATCACATACTCGACCGAAGGTGCACACGCTCTGGGTCCTTGCTAATTTGGTTGCATGCCATGACGAACAGGAGGTGAGCTAATTGAAACCCTTAAGTGTAGAAAGCACATAAAATGGACGACCTTTCGCATGAGTGAAATGCAAGGAGACAAATGCCATGAATGCATCTATGCTCGGAAAACGTGATGGAGCAGCTGGACGTAGGGCGAGTGGACACAAAGTTAATGCGACAGGTTGGAAAGTTTGAAAGTAGCAGTGTCATTTTTGGAGGGAGAGCTCAGTGAAATGGATTGTCGTCTAAACATTCGCCATGCGTCAACTGCGTTTGAGACTATTGGATATTGTCGACATGTAACGGGGTGGCTTCGCCAACATTCCGATCGGAGGTATAAAATAACAATTTTTCGACACTTCAAACCAATGCACGACAGACACGTGACAAATGAAAGGCATGGATATCCACCTCACGATTTCGGATTGCCAACTCACCGACTAAACTGATCGAGAGTCAAACTTGATCTCAAGATCCACGTGATGTGGCATTCACATGGACCCCGAAATTAGGGTGCGCATGTACCGGCTACTCTCCCCTACCGTTACTAATCTATATAATTTGGAACCTCACAAGTACTATCATTCCTTGGCTTCGGAGCCCCCATACTTCAATCACAACAGCGCGGGATGGGTTTGCGAATCCCGATGTGGCTTATAATATAATAATGAATTGTACAAAGAGCGTGACAGCTAGAGTTTTCACCGTTAATGAATTGTACACTCGGCGTTCTGTTTTTTTGCATGCGAGTTCAAGTAGCCCGTGTCCATACTTTCTGTACCCATTTACATTTCATTTTCCTCGTTCATTTTTTTGGCTGGTCACGATAAGGAGAACGAGTTCTGCAGCAAAAACGAAATGTGAGGGATACATTTGTTTGTCATCTTTCGCTCTGTTTCACTGTGCGTCATTTTAATGCAAACCCTTTCTTTATAACACAGTAGCTGTTAACCCTCAATTGCTTTTAAGTAAACATCACTTTCCATGCTATATTCAAACAGGTTCACTCTTTTGGGATTTTAATTTTAAACTATAATGTATGTGCCAGAGACATTTCTTTGGGTCTTACCTGTGTTTATTTTCTGTTTCATTTGTGATAATTTTTTCCCCCAATTTACAAATGTTAAATTTGCGTATAATTTTAATTTCGAATTTAGTTTCTTTTTCCCTCAATATAGAAAGTGCCACAATTACAAACATTTTTTTTTGGGTGTTGTTAGTTTTATGGTCCTGCTAAGAACAGCAATTCTGAAAGAGCAGGGATGGCACAGCGCACCTGAGAGGCAGGTAAGGATTTTTATGAATCCTTACTTAGACTATGAAGTTTGACAGTATCTAAACAAATTCATCTACTTTGCCATTTATTATTCACATCATACATTTATCATTTTATTTTCTCAATAAATTTCATGACTTTTTAATCTTGATTGAATTCTATTTATGCACTTGATCTCTGAATAAGTTAAAAGCGCATTAATGGCTAATTAAACTATATTTCGTTTAACCAGTGGACATTAATATCTAAAGTTTAGGCAAATATAAATTAAAATTGCTTAAAAAATTCAGGCAGCCCTCGCCTTCCAATGTCCTGGCTGCTTGCCCATTCACAAGTCACCTCCCTTACATATACAGAAGGAAATGAACGTGAAGTATATCTCTATGGGCTATTATTCAAGTTTTCAAATGATTAGCTACATATAAAATGTCCAAAAATTAGATTTATTAATTTATAAAATTTTCAAATACTACTACTGAATGTTTACATTTGACAGAAAATTAATGGAGTTATAGTGAATCCTGTTTTTTAAAATTTTTTGCCCTGGCTTGGACTGTAAGTAACAATATTTCAATCATTTACTGTTCATTGGATGAAAATATTATTGCACTACGGGGGAATAAATTCTCTTATATGTAATTATGTATGTATGTGAGTGTATATGAGCTGCATATATAAATGAGTGTATGTTTTTGTATATTTGTGAGTGTGTGTGTGTGTGTGTTTATATATATATATATATAAATGAGTGTATATGTGTGTGTATATGAGTTGCATATATAAATGATTGTATGTTTTTGTATATTAATGAGTTATATAGATAAATGATTGTGTATAGATTTTTTATATTTTTGACTTTATAAGTATGTATATGATGATATCTACGTGTAATATGTAGATGTATATAATTGTAACAGTGTGTGTATATATGTATGTGTATATGATTATGTGTGTATAAATTGTAAGGGAATGCAATCTCGTTTACATAAATCCAGGCTAATTAAATAAGTGCAAACAATAATACACAACTAGCCTAAATTAAATGAGGAGATATGGGAACAAATTTTGGACATGAGCCAAGCCCATGGCATTCCCAATTTTAGTTTTTGCTCACTGTAAAGAGTCGGAACATTGTGGCGAATATGTCGACTTTTATGTTGGGGCCATAGAAAAAGCTGGCACGTTGACCCAACTCTTTATTCTATGTCGAACTTTAGTTTTGGCCCATCTTGATGGAATGCATGATTGATTGTACTCGTGAAGTTTGCACATCCATGCCATTCTCAATTTCCCATTTAGTTTTTGCTCACTGTAAAGAGCCTGCACATTGTGATCAACGTGTTGACTTTACATTAGGGCCATGAAAAAAGCTGGCACATTGGTTCAACTCTTTAAGCTCTATGTCAAAATATAGTTTTGGTCCATCTTGATGGATTGTCTGAATACAATTACATATTGACTAGTGTCACTCTCTTGATTTAATCTAGGTTAATTGTATACTTATTGCTTGCATCCTCCCTGCCTGTGCCAATTTGGGAGCTTTGGAACAGGGATGAACATCCATCAAAGCATGTGTGTGTGTAAAGCCAAATTCTACAACCTTTATCAGAATCTTCCCCACTTGTGCCAACATGGGAGCTTTGAAACAGTGTATGGACATCCATCAAATTATGTATGTGTGTGTATTCGCCCTTTGACAGGATCCTCCCTGCCTAGCTAATATGGGGCTTTGGAGAAGGTTGTGGACATCCATTGAAGTGTACACACACACACACGTATATGCACACGTGTGGGTATATTTAGCAAAATATGCTATATTTTGCAGCAGATTTCACCCGGAAAGGTATCTCACACCGAGAAAACAACTTTCAGGAAGCTGAAACATTCCTAAACTCATGCCTGAAAATAAATTTTAACTCGCATCCAATATTTTCATTTAAGAGGCTGCAAAAATCTTTTCTTGAGCTCAAAAATCTAGTAGCTCTAAAACCCCAATAATTTTAGATCTACTATTGGTTTATTGTGAATAGAATCTTGAGGTAAGTCACTTGCCATGGTTTCAACGAGTTTTTTATGGGGAATCTATGCTCAGTCAGATCATTTTTAGTTTTGTTTTAATTCATTCTAAAACAATTCTATTGTTATTTGTTAAATGAAGGCATTGGTTCCGTGGTTTTATCTATGGCTGTTTTTGTATATGATATTATTGTAACATCTAGTGTTAGATCCCTATTTGTTTCTTCATGTGAAGATATTTTGAATTGTGAAATGCATGTTCAGATTATTTGGTGGTTTTAAATTTTTGTTTTCCCTGTTCTTGAGGTTATTTTTGTGACAATTTTTGCAGAAAATTATTTAGATGGTATTGAATGCATACCAGCTACTGCTGATGCTGTAAATGCAACGGCTGCCAGAGCTGTCTTCACATATAGTGAATAGTAGAGGGCAGAGTATCTTCATTTGTTAAACTTATTACATTCTTAGGCATGTGATCTGTTTGACAGAATGCCTCAAAGAAATGTGTGGTCTCATGGCATGGCATACACACACACACACATATGTATGTATGTATATATATATATGTATGTATGTATATATATATGTGTGTGTGTGTGTATATGTGTGTGTGTATGTGTGTGTATGTATGTATGTATCTATATACCTGTATATATATATACACACACGTATATGCTGTATACATATATACATATCTATATGTATATGTATATATATATAAATATAAAATTTAAAATTTGAAATCTAATTCACACGGAGTTAAATCATGCGGCGGGTGACAAATAGTAGGTAAGACTTTCCGACTAAGGAAGATTATTTTAATATTATTTTAGTAGATGCCGAAAAGGTAAAATGAGTTCGTGGGACCCGTGAATGGATATATTTTGGGATAATACAATAATATAATTAATTGTATTCTATCTTTAATGATCGTGCTGCCAGGCTGGAAAGCTTATCCGCAAGAAGGATTTCTGTGTACCGTATTGCACAAAGACAAACTAGAGGAATTATTTCCCCTTCCTACGTACAGCTTTTTAGATTGTTTAAATTAAATTAAATGAAAAAATAAATACAAGTATTTATATTAAAAAAATAAATCTAATTATTATGTGTATTATTAGTCCCGCCTATCTATAGGCGTTATTAATATATTTTTCTTTCTATTTTTTACATTTTTTTAATTGGCTGATGTATTTTTTTCTGGGTTTTTATTTTTTCTTTAAAATAGAAATAGATGACCAATCAAATTTGAGTAGGTAAAAATTTCGATGATTCTCTAATGTTAAAAAATTTAAAATTTGAAATCTAATTAAGTCGCTCTGCGATCCCACCATCATGTTGCCTGCCCCTGTTGCCCAACTCCTCTTCCTTTGCCTCGGTGCTGAGAATTAAGACCCCCATCTTCTTCCATGATGCTTTGTATTTTTCTACATTGGCCAACAAAATGTTTTTTTTTACTTCCACTGTCAAAACTCTGTATGCAATTAAATCGTCACCAGATCAACATAATCTTTAAATTGTATACTTCATCCTCAACCTGCTACACGTAACATTCCTCCTGCTATTTCCAAAGCCCTGTAATATCAAAAAATTCGGCAGAAATTGGGGGCATACAATTTAGACCTGGTCAACAATCATTTAGACGGTGAAATTCAGGAGAACTTTGGAAATTGGGTGGAGCTATTGCAATTGAACGTTTCAAACCACATTACTAGAGATAAATATTTCACCATATGAAAATTTTCATTATTTTTAAACAAAATAAAAATTTAGACGTTTTTATTGGTCATTGTAGGATATTTTAGACATTTTGTTTTTTAATTTGTTATATTCTTAGTTTTATTTATATGATATCATAGTTTTATTAAGCTTATGTCTATGAAAAATTTAATTATTATATTAAACAAAAAAAGATTATAAATTATTATTTTTTAATAATATTTGATATTATGTATGATATCATAATAAAAAATTACATAAAGAAATTTTTACTTTTTTAAAATCTTTGTAATGTCTTTTTTTCCTTTTTTGTATTTTTAGCTTTTTTATTATGATTTTATTTGTATTTTTTAATGTAAAAGTTAAAATGTAAATTGTATCAATTTTAATATAGTTTAATTTATTTTGAACTTTTTACTTGAATTATATAGTATTAATTTTTTAAATTTAATTTATTTAAGAATTTAATTGTATTTATGTTCAATTTATATAATATTTTTTTTGTTAATATTGAATTTATTTTTCAATTAATGTTATTATTGTTTCTAATATCAATATTTAATATTCTTGTATAATATTATAAAATAAAATAACATCCTCCCCCATGTTTTACACAAACATCTGCATTTGTACAAATCAATTTTGCCTATTTTTGGCACTAGGCAGGGACTCATGCTGCCTCACAGCTCTTGTTATTATTATTATTATTATTATTAGCTGGTATCCATTCAATACCATCTTAATAATTCTGTTGAAAAATTGTCACAAAAATATCCTCAAGCTGGTATCTTCACATCCCCACCAACGGAAATTGATTTGAAGTTGCAACCGCTGATAGACAGTGACATACCCGTTGCAGCTGGTTTACTCTAGCAGCAAGCCATAAGTGGGAGAAGCTGCATTCCACGCAGCCCTTTATTCATTAAAATCTTTCTAGATGATGATGATGATGATGATGATGTATATATATATATATGCTTTCTGTATGTATGTATACCATGTGTATATTTGTGTATGAATATATATTTGCATTCATGCATGCATGCATACATATATGTGTATGTATGCACATATATATAGCATGTGTGTGTATGTATATATGCATGCATGCATGTGTGTGTGTTCATATTCAAACAAATTCAATTGACAGGTGTAAAGCCAAATTCCATCAAACCATAAAGGAAGTTCTTAAGACGTTGTAGTTGCAATTGCTCTGGTAGACAGGCTTGCAAAATGGAAGCATTGACAAGGCATGTGAACTGTTTGATAGAATGTCTGAAAGAAATGTGATCATGGCATGCCATGATTGCAGGATATGCACTGAATAGATTTGTTGGATATGCCTTGTGGACGTTAAAATAATTTCTTTCTTTCTTTCTTTCTTTCTTTATGTAATGTGGAATCATAGACAAGGCATGTGAACGGTTTTGTAGAATGCCTCAAAGAAACGTGGTCTCATGGCAAGCCATGATTGCAGGATATGCACAAAATAGATTTGTTGAAAATACACACAGATATACACACACACAGACATGCATGCACATATGCATGAGCATATTTATATTTGAGAAAATGCAGTTGGTAGGTCTAAAGAATTCACAACCCTTACCAGCATCCTCCCTGCCTGTGCCAAAATGGGAGCTTTGGAACAGGGAGTGGACATCTGTCAAAGCATTAATCATAGAGGAATTTTGTTGGATGTTGTACTTATGATTGCCCTGGTAGACATGCATGCAAAACGTGGAAGCATACACAAGGCATTTGAACTTTTTGACTGAATGCCTCAGAAATGTGGTCTCATGGCACATCATGATCGCATGATATTCAGAAAATAGATTTGAAAAGAAGGCTCTAGACACTTTTAAAGGCAAATTCCACAACCTTTACCAGCATCTTGCCTGTCTGTGTTGAAAGAGGCTAAAGGCCATACAAAAGGAAGATCATAACCTCTTTAAGATGTCAACATTAAAATAGAAAGTATATCCACATTATACCACTATATGTTTTGGTTTACACCCAGCCAATTATGTTGTGTGAAAAAAGTTAGTACAAAGCCATACAGTATATTATATTTTAATCATTGAATAAAAAAAACCTTTTAATCTCATCAACTTAAAGACGATATTATCAGCATCTGTTTTGCTTAACAAAAATAGCTAATAGTTACACCCATTTGACAGTCTTTATCATTATCCATGCCGCTGCTTCTGTGGATGCACAATGGTGTACATGGTCACATGGTATATATACACAAACCCTTGCATAGCTGATGCACGATAGTGTACATGTTCATGTATGTGTAGAAGTATGTTGGTGTGGTTGTGGGTATATGTGCATGTGTAGCCTACCCACGCCACACATGAATGCATGCAGATACAAACACAGATACAAACACATGCATAGATATTCATTCCAAGTATAGTTGTGTATAGGTACTGTAATGTCCCCTAATGGGACCCTCTTATATTCTGACCTTGAATCACAATTGTAGTGTATAGTGATTACAATAGAGGGATACTGTTGTCAACTAAGCTTGGTGTGGGCCCTGCACAACAGAATAGTCAACATTTCCATTATGCCTTGATAGACTATATATTCAGCATTCTTATATATTGCATAGTTATATGAAGGATTCAACAACCCTTTCTCTCCCTACACCAGTACACCAGTTCCCATTATGGAGCTCAAGGAGAATTACCCAAGGTGCCTCGAGTCTATCCCTCTCCAACAAGCCCAAGAGCACCAAGGACCTCATCAACTTGGCCTCCTGGCCCACACTCGGGGTTGGTGTACCTGCTGGAGCCTAGTGCTCTTGCTTCCTTGTATTCTCCCTCCATAATTGGATGGTGAGATTGAAAGGTATTACAGACTCCATCATATAATTTACTTAATCGTCATATGAACAGTTAGTGATAAAAATGCATTATTAAACTGTCATACATATTGTAGTCTATATTAATATTACTCTTAAATTCTGCATAAGAACATTATCAGGCTTCATATATTAAGCATACATATTCAGCTCATCCCCACGCATACCACCAAAAACAAAGATGTTACTGCCTGTAACTTAATAACAGTTATGATCTGATCTGATCCATGGTAATGTCACCTGATGCTTTTGATTCCTTTCCTTTATATCTCTCAATGTGAGGGAGAGGTCACACCTTTTCATCATGTATGCCCTTTGGCAAGAGACATGCCCTTTCCACCATTAGCACCCTTTGAAAGAGTGGAACTCGTCATTATATCTGCCCTTTGAAAGGGACACAACCTTTCATGATCAGATCTGCACTTATTTAAATCAGATCTGCACTTCTGATTCCACAATTATCCCCTTCTCAGATGAGGTTCTCTTCTCCCTTTTATATCCCATGTTTGAAGGAGTCACAACTTTTCCTTCCATGTCTTTTGACCATTTATTAACTTAATTAAATTTTAATTATATTATTTAATATTTTAATTTAACTTTAATTTTTTTTCTTTTGTATTTTAATATTATCATCATCATTATTATTTATTATTAAATTCTATTTCAAAGTGGGGACAATACAGATACATGGGCTAAATTTAATGGCCGTTGTATTTATGCATTTTTGTTCATTATATGAAGGGGGAATTTTGGGAAGACTGAAATATTATAGACTATCTCAGAATTGTATTCATATATATGTGTGTGTGTGTGTGTGCCCTTGGTATTTCTTAGATTTTGAAAGGCGATTTTGAATGGATAAATGTCACTAAAGGATAAATCACAAGAGTTGTATAAATTATACCTGAAAGTTGCAATAATAAATCTTCGTGTTATGCCACTTTGTCCATATGTTCTTAATGCATTGTTGCAGCACTTGAATTGACCTATTTGGTGTGTGAACTGACTCCTACCTGGCATCCATCTGCCATTTAGTACTTCTGAATCGTTCTGATCATCACAACCTTCACAAAAATATTATTATAGGCACTATAAGTTTATCTATTCAAATTTTAACGACATATGCATGAATATATATTTTTCTAAATTTTCTCCTTACCTAAGCATTTCACCGTGGAGTGCACTCATATTGATCATCTTATAAGTCCCTGAGATACTAAATAAACCTATATCCTTCTAATTCGTAATATGACCCACAGTCCACCTGTAATCACTAATCACCATTGCAACATGCTTTGACATAGCACACAAGCCCTTTGCCCTCTATGACATAACTGATAATTGTATTTGAATGTCTAAAGTGAATGCATATTTGCGTATGTGCAAAAAAGAGAAAAATTGTCCACTTATGTCATGTAGCTGTTGTATTTAGATCATATATATTGATTACATCATGTGCACAGGCTATCAGTGGGTTTTTTTCAGTTCAGGTTATGCTGCACTTTACAATATGTTGGTCTCCACCAAGTGTTTTAATGATTTTTATATGTGATTAGTTTTTCCTTGTAGCTTATATCGTGTGGATTAGATTTGAATTTCCTTTTTAGTTTCCTATCACATCATGCTACATGATACAAGGTAGGCATGGCTCTGCTAACTTTCTAAGATCTATTGAGATTCATGTTCTTGGATAATTGTTAAGCATTCTCAATTCTATTGAAATTTCCATACAAAATAAATGTCTGTTGTTCTATGTCCTCTTTTTTCTGAAGAGTTAGTTTCTCGCAAGAAGTAACTGCTGAGTGCTTTATTTGAATTCTGCATTGAATGGTTTTTCTGGGAGGAAGCTTTTGTTTGGACACTGTCAAAGTGAGCCTAACACCTTTATCATATCTTGCAGGTTACTTAACCAATTTACTTAATGAAGAAACTCGATCTAGCTGATGTAATGAATTGCTCATATTCTGGGTTGAGCCTTACTCTATTGTATTTTACAGGTTTTTTTTACCTTCCGAAGAATTTTGTGCCAGATGCCCTTATCTTTTAAAGGAAATTGGTCCAGCTGTTGCATTGGATTGTATACATCTTGGTTTTTTGTCACATTAAATATTGTACTATAGAATATGTATGCTTGTGGTACTCTGAACCATTGGATTGAATGACCCTGCTTTTACTAGAACTTTGACGTGGACACCTTTAAAGTGAAATGCAAGGCCTGATCTTTGTGTTAGTTTTAGATTTAAGCTCTCTGTGACCGGTTTGGGGTATGTGTGTACTCTCTTTTCCCCCGAGCCGAGCAGAGGATTAGATGGATTGATATACCATCCAAGTTAACTGGATGAGTGTTAATGGTCTTGTAGACTCGACAGGTTTGTAATAAAAATTAATGTCGAAAAGCCTTGCAGATTCTGAAGTATCACATGGCATAAATTAGTTTTCTTTTTTGCATTTGCAAAATGGCATGTCTATTAATTCTTGCATTTCTTGCAGGTTATTTTAAAGCACGATCTTTATAAGTTGCTTTGAATATAGTTTTAAAGGACACCCAATAATGCATGTTAGGTTAATTCTGCTTGCTTATGTATAACTTAATATTTCATTTTTTTGTTTGTACCGTTATCTTTCATTCTGGGAGTCGATTGTTTTTGGTAATCTTTTGAAATTCAAATTAGGTATATTTGTCCATTCAATTTCTTCAATTTTTTTATTTCTCCCATCATCTGCTCGAGTTTCACGACGTTTACAGAAGAAAATCTGTAAGTTGCAGTTGATTATATTCTTGATTATATTCTTAAGGCTTTATTTTGAGGCTATGGATTTTGTCATTATGTAAACAAAATTCCAATTACTTAATTTCCTTCTAGAAGGAATTAATCTCCCCTACAACAATAACGATAAAAAAGAGTGTCTAATCCCCTTGATTAGGTAGAGGCTGAAAATCTTAAGGACTTGCCTTGAAGCCTCATGAAAGATTGATGTTGCTAGGTAGGAGTTCCCACAAACTGGATCATGGACGCTAACTTGAATGCTTGATCTCTCCTTCACTCCATTGAAGATGATCAATTACTTGCTCAATTGGAGTGTAATTGGAATTGAATTACTTATGAGGAAATTTTAAAATGAGGGGGTAAGACTTACTTTTATGATCAACCTCCCAAAACATGTTGGAATTTTGAAAAAGGTCAACATTGGGGAGCAATTTCTTGCTCAAGTTTTTCTCGATCGTTGAGGGTTCAAATTTGGGCCCCTTTTGATTGGACCATTATGCTAGGCATCATAGTGAAGGGGCACTAGGGTGCTAGGCATCTTAGTCCAAATAGCCTAGGCTGAAAATATTGTCAAGGAGACTAGAAAGATGTTGAGATTCTACATTTGGCATTGGGTTGAGCAAAATCAGTCGAGTTATGGGGCATGAAGGGAGAAACACCAAAGTGAGACCTAAATGGGTGTGACACTATATTTAGCACCCACTTTAGCAAGATATTGAAAGAATTTCACCAAGATATTGAATCGACAAAGTACATTATAGCATCAAAAGAATTTCACCAAGATATTGAATCGACAAGACAATACTAAGCCCCCATGGATCTCATTGGTCTAAAATATCAAGATATAAAGAGCACCATGATCAACATAGGTTACACATTCATGGAGAATGCAAGAATAAAGAATAGATATGGTATCTAGGTCTAGTAAGGGTTGCTTACTATGAGCCATATAAGAGAAGAGACATGACTTTTGGATCTCATGTTAGAGAAAGGAGAGTCATGATTCTAGAAGGTGTGTTATGCTAGTTAGTTTACTCTTGCAAGAGATTTCAAAGAAAAACTTTGATTTACTAGATAATTTGACAAAAAGTGATCACAAAATGGGGGATTGAGCATGCACCGAGGCTATCATAGTGTGTGATCAAAGTGTACAAACCAAACTTCATGGCGTATGCACAAAGTGTAACATATAGAAAAGTGTATGCCCCTGCATTAAGGCGATTGTGTATGCCTTACCAGGAGCAAATGCTTTAAGGTAGCATACATGTGTTTGAAACACAAGCACGTCACAACAATGAAATGTCCCCAAACATAAGCAAATCAAAGGTGAATGCCAAAAGACATGAAAGAGCACATAGAGGATCCACTATCTAGGATCAAAATATGTATCAAATAAATCATGTATATCAAGTATGATTGTATTCAATTCATCGCCCAAATGTAGTGGAACTACAAGCATAATGGAAGAAAAACACATAAGATAAACAACAAAGTCTTTTAGGGTCAACATGGTTGAGACCTAAAAGATCTCAATGCTTTGCATTGTCTTGAAGTAGACAATACAAAGCATAAATACATGATCGCATTTACGACACATGTATACAACTATAATGTTGTCGAAAATGGGGTTCACTAGTCTAAACGTGCAAATTGGAAATCAAACCCAATCCTACCAATTACATTGGAGAACAACCAATGGTCCCAACTAAAAACCCTTGGGAGAGTTGGGCACAATGGATTGATTGTTCTCCCTTTGATTTGAATTGATTGATTGGATAAGAAGCAATGTAAATAACTAGGCAAGAAGGTGCAAAATTGACAATTAACAATATAATTAGACAAATGTAGATATGAAAATAAACTAATCATGTACAAAACTAGAAAGGGGATGTAGAGAGGAATATGTGACAAAAATCTAAGCTCAAACTAATGTAATTGGACATTGTAGTTAGGCATCCTAGTCCTGATAGATGATCAACTCAACATGGAAATCAGATATGGGATCCTGAGACTTTGATTGTTCTCCCTTTGATTTGAATTGATTGATTGGATGAGAAGCAATGTAAATAACTAGGCAAGAAGGTGCAAAATTGACAATTAACAATATAATTAGACAAATGTAGATATGAAAATAAACTAATCATGTACAAAACTAGAAACCCCTCTTTTAGAATGCAATAGGTTGAATTATATGATTTAAGTCTAAGTGCAAAATCAACAAAGAAATGATTATAAGTTGAAATAAAAATTCGGAATGAAGCTGTGCACTTGGAACTAGCAGTAAAAGGCCGAGACGAAGCTCCCCTATAAATTTGGGTGAAAGTTGTCGGGACTGTGTTGAAAGTGCACACGGTCTAGAAAGGGGATGTAGAGAGGAATATGTGACAAAAATCTAAGCTCAGACTAATGTAATTGGACATTGTAGTTAGGCATCCTAGTCCTGATAGATGATCAAATCAACATGGAAATCAGATATGGGATCCCGAGACTTTGAATTATCTTCCTGCCAAATTCTAGCTTGAATAGGGAGGACTATGCTGCTAACTAACATGGTCCTAGAGGACTATGGCACTAATTGGCATGGTCCAAGTGTTTTTTGTTGAATTTTTGTGGGAACCTTTGTCTATGAGTCTTGATTGCTCTTGAACCTTGAATTTAAGTCTAAACCCATTTTTACATTTGGATTTGCACAAAAGGAGGGAAAATGGTGTTTGGCTATATAGGGGCTTGCCTCACTCGAACCCCAAGTTTGATTCAACCCTACAACAACGATGATAAGGAAATAAAAATATGAAGTGAAATGCTAAATTGAAATGATTATACCTTCAATTGATGATGCAATTCTCTTGACTAGTCCTCCATGTGTTGATGCAATAGCATGATAAATTATCATACAATCCATCATGAAATCATAATTGAAGATGCCTTGTTGTAACTTATTGCTCCTTAAACTTAGATATGCTCTTGAAGAATAATAATTGCTCTTGAATTGAAATGATAGGATAAGAATGAGATTATGATTTCATGAATTATGGAGTAATGTCTTGTATAGGGTTCTCAAGGTAAAATCAACTTTTGGCCGACTTAAAATAATCATTTTCCAGCTTTGAGGATAGATTTGGAAATGTCAAGGCCATCATATTATCCTCTAGAAGTTTCAACCAAAAAGCGTTAAGACACTGGGTATAAAATAAGCTCGAATTTTAAGGGATGGATAATATGGCCCTGATATCAGATCTGCAATTTATATGAAAAATGACAATATTTAAGCTGGAAAAAAGTGCATTGATCTTTAAAATGAGATAGGACCCATATAGACTTAAAATAATAAAAGATAAAGGGCACACTTAAAATAAGGGCCCAAACATGAAAGTGTTGATGGAATAAAGTAAAAATAAGACTCATAATCTTGAACACAGAATTGATTCAAGGCAAAAATAGGTCCCAAAGTACTTAGAGGAGTGTAAAAATTAAAGTAAGTGTCAGGAGTGTATTAAATTGGACTCTTAATTAAACGAGTACAATCTACAACACTATAACAACATATAGAAAAAGTGAGATACAAATAGAAGAATGCTATGATCCTTTGTTGCCTTGTGCCAACAAAGCAACAAGGATCATCCCAAAATAGCTTAAAAACACAAAGACACACCAAGCATCACATTATAGGGATCATATTACGTGCAAGCAAACACACAAAATAATCTAATGCATGAATGAGCTAGTCTAACAAATTATCTACCTCCCAATTTTGCTCAACACCATTTAGAAAAGATGTAAAAGAGACACATTTAGTGCGGTAGATGGATCTATCTCTAGTGTTAAACAAGGAGTGTCTAATGATGAATCATTGTGTGTTATTAGGAGCTAGAGTTAGAGCTTTTGAAAACCTTGAAGATAATCCATGATTGATTTCAACAACTTCACACATTTCATTAGTACTCTCAACATTATTATCATCATGTCATCATCTAATTTAATCACAATAGGAGATCTCATGTGAGGAGGAGGAGAAGAATCATTTTGCATCAACAACTTCAACCTTTTGTCAAGGTAATCAAGATAAAGCTTGTCTCTAGGATTAGGTGAAGACTGGGAAAAGAGGATCAAATCAACATTTGATTGCTTGGGGGAAGAATCATTTTTGGAAACAAGCTCAGAGCCTTGGAATGATAGATCTTCTTTGGCATTCTATTGCACTACTATTTCATTTGTTATGAAATGAAGCTTGTGTAGAAGAAGGTTGGAGATAACTCAACATTGGTTCCTTTCCTTCCTTTGCTCTAGGAGGACAAGGAAGAATCAAACAAACCTGGTGCAGGAGCACCTAGATTTCTTTATTAATTGTCACAATTTTGGAGTGAATGATCCTCAATAGGATCAATGAGTGAATAAAGGATTGTTGGTAGGTCCACAAGTGTGTTTTAGGGTTATTTGTAGTTGGTTTGTCTCTTGTGTTAGTTTGTTTCCTTAGTTTTGGCCAATGTGCCTTTGTAAGCCAAAAAATGACATCATTTTGCAAAATTGGGTAAAACCCCTTGTAAGGCCTCATAAGGCTTTTGGAAATGTTGGTTTATTGTTAGGAAACCATCCTAGGGGGTTTAGAATGTGTGGATATGTTTAAGTTTCAAAAATGCATGGTGGAGCAAAAGTTGTCATTGTTGCGTGACAACTTTTTGCAACTTTTGGAGCAATTTTTGAAAATGGTCAAATCAGTGGTTAAGGAACCGATGGGTGGTGGTTGGTTATGAGTAAGTAGGCATATATAATGCTTTTGAAATCATTGTAAAAGGGTTGGAAGATCCAAGAGCAAATTTTGAATAATATTTGAAGGCAATTTCCATATTTTTAAATAAAAACTTGTAATTTGTTTATAGCAGTCCGTACTAGATGGATTGATCTTGGAATTGTTCTTTCATGGTGGTTTAACATTCATTGTTGTGGTGCTTTGGAAGTGATTATACTCCTTCATTGTGCAGTTTTAGTGCTTTGTTTGAAATTCTTCTTGAACTGCAGTGCTCTCGGTCTGAGCAAAGGGATTAAGACCCTAGCAATGGCTCCAACTTGAAATCCCATTGTGTTTTCTTAATGGCCTTTGGGATTCAAGTCATGGAGCTTGTGTATAGTGTAAAAAGTCTTTTTAGTCTCCTGGAAGTTGCATTGGAGTAGTTCATTATCAAACCCTAGGCGAACTCTGCCATAGCCCGGCTAGGGAGCATGACAACATTTTGCACTTTTGCTTGCAGGGATGATCAAATGTGTTTGTGCCAAGTGTTTGGTATGGGAGATGAATGCCTAACATAGTTTCAGTAGAAGTATGGAGGTGTGACAGGGTGTGGGAATCAACAAACCCTATTGGAGAAGGCTCTTAAGCCTTAAACCCTTAAAAAGAGCCATTTTGGGGTTCGTACTTGTATGGACATATCAGACAACCTAACCTCCTGAATCTCAAAGAATGTCCAAAATGGTATTCGGATCACTAAAGCTCTTAGGGGGTCCTTTGGAAACTTTTTGAGTAATTGGGCAAAAATCGTGAAGGTAGGGCTAAAAGGGGCTCATAGGGCTACTAGGCCTAGAAAATAGGAACTTGTGATAGCGATGGAGAAATGGAGTAAAACAAGTCACAAAACCACATGATGGGAGTTGTTACACCATCTCAACAACCTCTTAGTCCCTTGCAAGTGAAGGTTAAAGATTTTGACAACTTGACGGTTGGGCTTACCCCAGTGAGTACTAGCCACGATCTTGAGTGATTTGAGCAAACTAGTTGATAGAGAGCTTCCCAAAAGAGTTTAGATGTTGGGATTGATTCAAGAGGAGAGTAGGGTGTAAATAAGCATGGAAGCCCACTTTGACACCTCTTACTAACCTACAAATCAATGTGCAACTCTTTGGAGAGATCCTCCATATCAAAACCACACTAGCTTGAGAGATAGAAGATTTTGGTCACTTTTCTTTTTGCCCTTTATAGGATTTGGGAGGTGGAACCACATCATATGTAGGAGGAATGGAAGGAGTAGGAAGGAGCCCAGGTCTAGGATGTGGAGCAGGATGAACTACTTACATGTCGATGGATGATGAAGGATACTTAGGGAGACCAGTCAAAGTGGATATCGAAGGTTTACTTAAGGTTGATATCCTACTGAATTTGATCTTTCTATAGGAAAGGAAGAGGGCATCTTCATGAGGTTTCAAAGGTTGAGGTTTTTGAGGCAAAAAATAATCAAGGGTGAAGTTTCCAAGATTAGCTAAGGGTTGGTAAAGACTATGATTGATCATTATAAATTGCCCATTGTCAAGGAATTTCAAACACTTATGAAAGGTAGAGAGGGAATAACTTTCATGGAATTCAACCAAGGATGTCCCAACTTCACATGAAATTGGTTTGAGATAGGGATAATGGCAAAGATAACATCTAAGTAATTAGTACAAATTTCGATGGGTAGGGAAATGGAACATATAATGGGACAAGTGAAATCATCATGCACCATGATCATATATTTATCATATGTATCTTGATGAAATTGTTGTGTATATAAATGTTCTTCCGTGATAACATTCACCATACATACTAGATTGATGAGGACTCCACATGCAAGCTTGTTTTGATCTTTGTAGTAATGTATAATAGTTCATCAGACACTTATATGACATCCCCTGAGTCAAAGGAAATGCAAGGTTCACACTTATGCTTAGGTTGTTCAATTAAGTTCACAACATTGTTAGCTTCATTGGATACATCATTAATAGATATAAAGACTCTATCATTATGCTCAACAACATCAGTAGAATAGGAGGGCAAAGGATTGGTGAAGATTTGCAAATTTTGATTAGGAGGTGCCACAGATTTATTGTCATTATCATTTATTTTGATATTTATATTTTTATGTGTAGTCCTAATAAAGCAACACGGAATTCTACTTCATTATTACTACTATTTGGCAATTTTTTGCTCTTCTCCCCACTAAGAAACCTTCATGATTTAATAAAATGCAATTGACCCTACTAGTAACAAATTTTGTGTTGTTGTTGGACACCGAAGTTGAGGCTTGTGCTAGCCCTCATCTAGATGGATCCACCTTGAATCTACTTTCTTATTAGTAGAATATAAACCTTAACCTGTTGACATTTTTGATGTTTATGTTATGATTGTCATTGATGGACACACACTTGCATTGAGATCCCCTTTATATGTATGAGCTAGAGCTCAATCGGTATATGTTCCAACCGGTATGTTGTATTCTAGTCTTTAGACTATTGGTGATTTTGCAGAAGGTGTTTCTCGGTCTGAAGCGGCATGTCGACCCCAAGCGGTTCGTAGATCTCAAGCGGTACGAGGGAGCAAAGCGGCATAACACATTCTGACCAGTCTTCATTTTTGTCAAACCGACAATCGGTATTTTGTATGAACCGGTAATACTCTGTGTTGAGTTACCAACCGACATTTTGTGATAAGTTACCAATCCACCGATTGTCTGATGGTGCCGACACACTGATGGTGCTTTTTGTGTCATGTTACTGAGTATGTCTAGATTCATTGAACCTAGGAAATTGAAATGTAATCCTATTGGACCGACATGAAATTAGATTCCTTCATAAGGACATCATGTCTAGGGTTCTAGGTTGTTGTTGAAAGTTTTTGTTTGTGCTAGGGTTTAAGGTGGTTGATGAGTTGTTGTAAGAGTGATCTTATTTGAGAAGATCAAGTTGTAACTGGGTGAGAGACAGAGAAGACTGAAGTAATGCTGGAATGCATTAGCTGTGAGCTATACTGGATCTAACCAAGCAATTTGTGCTATCTGATAGATCACACACTTGTTGATTACTCACCTCTTTGACAAGTCTGTAGCCCTTAACCGGGTAGGCTCAGAGTAGCCTTTGTAAAATCCCCTAACAAGGTGGTTCACCTCTATGAATCTAAAATCCTCTAGCAAGGTAGTCCTTGATCGGACTTATCTCCTAACAGAGATTGAGATTCCTAACAGGATCTGTTCTAGTGAAGAACATTGTAAGACCTTAACCGGTCTGGTTTCTATTCTGCAGATAGTGACTTGTGAGTTCCATCTTACCGTAGTTTTTCCCATTTGGGTTTCCACGTCAAATATCGTGTGTTATGGTTGTATTGCTTTTGCGGGTGAATGCTTTATTTGCATTTTGGTTTGCATGTGTGATAACTGGTCTATCTATTAAACTGTTTTACCGATTTATCTTTAGACTGTTTAAGTGTTTAAGTGCAATGTTTTTCGGTATACTAATTCACCCCCCCCCCTCTTAGTATTCATCAATTGGTATCAGAGCCTACCTTTCTATAAGTTTAACCACTTGGAAAGAGATATGGGGGAATACACCTTGAGGGAACTTACTCAACGGCTCACTCAGTCTGAGCAAGCCTATGATGATCTTATGGTCAAATACAAGGCATCTCAAGCAAAAAGGAGAGAACATGCAGAAAAGCTGATGGAGCTATTTGAAAATAGTTCTGCAGATGAAGCAGATATGGAATCCCTAATTGCAGAAGTAAATAAGTTGAATGAGTCAAACTCCAACTTGAGAAAGGAGTTGGAAGGACTGACTATCCGGATGTGTCAAGAGCTTGAGAACTGGAGAAAAATTGAAGACCTAGTGAAAAAAAGAGATTGTGAGATCTCCAAGTTGAAACAAGAGATGAGTGCCCTAAATGCTCAACTCCATGCAAGCAAGGTGGAAAAGGAATACATGCAAGGAGAACTGAACACTGCCATCTCTGAGAATGAAAACCTGTTGAAAACAAATGCTGCTATTTCCAAAGAACTCTCCGAGTCAAAGGAAATACTTGCTAAGTTCAGCAAAAGTATTGTCAAGATAGAGCAAAAGCTTGAGTCGGCTAGACCAGCAAAGAATACCAATGGACTTGGTTTCTCTGGTTATGAGGAAGGAGAATTCTCAGGAAAAAATGTTGAAACATCAAAGAAGCAACTGACATTCAAAGGAAAAGGTAAGCAAAAATTCAAACCTGTTTGCTTTAACTGTCTTAAAGAAGGACACGCTGCCAATGTATGTAGGAGCAAAGCCTACAATAATTTTCCTTACTTTATTAACAATACACCTAGATCCAATAAGTTCAATGGTCATTGTTATGCGTGCAACAAGTTTGGGCATAGAGCATCTGAATGCAGGTTTGTTATGAACAACATCGGAAGATATCCTCAGAGGACCCAAGGAGCTGGTCTGAAATCTTTTGTGAACTGGAACCCCAACCGGTTTAATGCTTACAATTATCAGTCAGGTAACAATGGTTATCAACCGGCAACCGGATGGAGAGCAAACTTTATGGTATGCCATGTTCATGGTCACACTGCTGCAACATGCAGAAGAAAGAATTGAAACATAAACAATGGACCTTGGAGAGCACCTGGATTGGTTTGCTATCATTGCAACAAATTGGGTCACATTACAAGATTCTGCAAAAGCAGAAAGAGTATATTTGATGATATATCGGTCACTCCATAAGGAGGAATTGATGTTGAAACAGTTCAAGCCGACATGAACAAAACCTGGAAGAAGAAACCAATAATGTTGGAAGAGGAACCGGTTTCTACACCTAGTGTGGAAATATCGGAACCGACAAACTAAGCTTCAAAAGGCTTAGGGGGAGCAAACGGTAAAATGTTTTCGAACCCCCGGTTTATACCGGCAAAAGACCTTAACCGGTATGTGATACTTGTCGCTTGACAGAAGACCGGAAACGGTAAAAAGGCAAATTAGGGTTTACGCCCTAATAGAGGAGCATTAATGGCGGTAGGTGAGAAACATGTATAAAAGCATTTTTCAAATCATTTCTCACTATTTGTTTTTGAGCGAAGAAAAGTTTTTCAAAGAGCAAAGCGAAGAAAAGGCAATTTGAGCTGAGATTTCAAGAAATTGACAAATCGCGAAGGAGATTCAAATTCAAATTGCAAACGGTCAAATGGAGAACACAAAGCGGTGATTCAGCAATCGACGAAGTGTGGAGTGAAGGAGAATCAGAAAGCCCTAAATTCGTGTTTTAAAGGTATTTCTCGAGTTCTTAAAATATTCTACAATGGCTTCCGCATCTCATACCAGTTCTAGTGCATCCATTGAGTTTGAAAGTGTCATTCAAAGGAAGTCAAAGTATAATGCCCTATCACCAGTTCCGACTGGAGTGATAGTAGAAGAGGGAATTTTTGACTATATTGATTTCAAGATTGAAGACCTAGGGTCCCTAGCCATCCACTCCCAGCTAGGTTTGTTTTGTGGAAAGGATAAGAAAATCAAACTGGAATATAGTATCTTAGAGAAGAAGAAACTCTATAATGTTGTATACTTTCTGGAAGACTTTACAGAGGATCATATTGAACAGAGTCCATGGTGACAAGATGTACCTGGAGAGGACGCATGATATCACGCCACAGGCAATTCATGCAGTCACTGATTTCTGCAACACAGGGGAAGTGCTAGCCCTAAGGACAATAAGCAAAACGGAAATGTCAAGGCTCACCGGTTCAGTGAGCGATTCACGAGGCATGACAGTCAACTCCATCAAGGATGATCTGGTTAAGTATGCTTGCATGGTGATAGGCTACCGAACATTCTCTGCCAGTAGAATTAACTCTGTATCTGCTGTAGCGGTAAATGCCGCTTACCAGATGATTAAAGAGGATGCATCATTTGACCTGTGCACCAGTATGCAGAGGCAACTCCTATCTAATCTAAAGTCGATCAAACAGGATAATGCATTGAGATTCAAATTCGGACAACTATTGGTTGGGTTGTTCTTTTATTTCCAAGGCTGCTTTCCTGGAGGAGGAGATGTCCAGTGGTCTCCTGACCAACCGGTAACCAAGCAAATCAAGGAAAGCATTCAAGCAATAGGAACCGGTTACCCTGATGTGCTGAACAAGTATTTTGATTAGTTCAGAGGGAAAATGAGTCAAAAGATGAGGATCTCAGGTGACATCGTCAAGAAATATGAAGATGACATCTGTTTCACCATCCAGGTGGACAAATGCTTAATGGAGGTTGTTGAGCCTAGAATGGAAGAAGTGGAGCCAATGGGCTATGAGGTGATGTACGATATGCTAGAAGGGTATGCCTCAACCCTTATTGCCTCACCTCTTGATCCTAAGGCAAAGAGGACCAGAACCTATCTGGAAAGGATTGCACCGGTCGAGGAATCCTTTGTTAAGAAAGGAAAAGAACCGGTAGCAAAGAAGGCAAAGGCAGTGCCTGCAACATCGACACTGGCTACTACTGCAACTCCAAGAGTGACCAAGCTGTCACCTGCAAAGAAGAAACCAGAAGTGGCACTGACAAAAGTCTTTGAAAGAAAAATGAAGACTAAGTCTAATGAATTGGACTCTGAAGAGACTGAGTCTGAGGAGATGCCAAAGAAGGCCAGATAGACGAAGAAGATGAAGAAGAATGAACCGACAGCATCTGCACCGGTAAATATTGATATCTCCTCATATAAACCTTTGACACATTGTCAAAGGACAATAAAGAATATTAGGAGAAAATTAATTCATGACTTAGTAGATTATTATGATGATTTTAGTGATGAGGAGAAAGAAGAAGTACTATAGGAGATTATTATTTATTTGTGTAAGAATGACCGGTCGCCATTAGAGATTAAATCTCAGACACCAGATTCCTTATATAAGGCATTAGATAATAAATGGTGCATTGCCATAGAAAAAGAACAGGAGATTAGGGAGAAAGTCTTTGCACATTACTTTCCCGACCTCTCAAACTCAAAATTATTTGTTGTTTTGGACCAAAATAAAGGACTCTTCTTCACAAGGAGAAGAAGACTCTGGCTGTTAGAGGGAAGAGTTGATGATATTGAAAAAGACACTCATCAGTATATGGATCATGCTATCCATGCTCACAAAGCACGTATAGCCAACCTGCAAGCGGAAAAAGAACCGGTTATATCCAAACCGGATGAAGTTTTTGATGAAGAAGGAAACCCGGTTGAAGAACTGATCAACACTATTGATGTCGATGCCTTGGACCTAGAAGATGCCACTCAGGACATACCTTATGAGGGAACAAGACAGGTGCAACAGGCCGAACAGGGCAGTGAGCAAGTCGAGGACAAACAAGAAGCGGCTAAGGAACAGGCAGAGAAGAAGAAGAGAGATGAAGATGAGAAAAAGCGGAAAGAGGAAGAGAAGAGAAAAGAGGAAGAGGAGAAAAGAAAAGATGAAGAGAAAAAGAAGCAAGAAGATGAGAGGAAAAAGAAAGAAGAAGAGGATAAGGAAGAAAAGAAGAAGAAGGAAGAGGAAGATAAAGAAAAGAAAAGCGGAAGGAAGAAGAAAAGAAGAAGAAAGAAGAGGAAGACAAAGAAGAGGAGAAGAGGAAGGAAGCTGAGAGGAAAAAGAAAGAAGAGGAAGACAAGGAACAAGAAAAGAAGAAGGAAGCAGAGAAAAAGAAGGAGGAAGAAGAAGACAAGGCAGCGGAGAAAAACAAAGCGGAGAAAAAGAAAGCAGAAGAGGACAAGGCAGCGGAAGCGGTAAAGAGCACACAGATGGAGACTCCGAAGGCAACCGGGAGTCAAGCCAAACTGGCTGATATCACCAGTCCTATCGATCTCCAGTCTGCAAGTGAATCGGAGCTAATTCAGAGCATCAAGGTTGCTCAAGAGCGCCTTGAAATCATTCGAAGGAAAAGGGAGCAAGATATAATTCAAGCGACTGTAGACACCCTTACCCGTTTGATCCCCGGTACCAATCTTCCCAACACCGAATCATCACTAGCAAAGCTTAAGCTACTATGTACAGTTGTGGATGATCAGGTGTAGAGCCTGGAAGAAGCATCTGAGGCAAATGTCAAGAAAGAGCATCAAAAGGCTCTTAACATTGCTCTGGTGAAGAAGTTGAATGAACTCCGGTCTGAACTGTTGAAAGACCAAAAGGATATAAGGGACGCTTTGGATGAGGGAAATCTGCTACTAAGCAAAATCTGTCAACCCCATCTATTCTACGATGATGTGCTAGCTCAGAAGCAAAAGCTTCAAACGGACTTACAGTCTTACTTGAGCACATTTAAGCCACCTTATGATTTCTTTGCAACTTATGGGCAAACCGTTCACCAGTTTCACATCTAGTCAGCCAAAATGGAGCAAGAGATCAGCACAGGGTCTAGAGATTTGCAGGAGCTTCAACTGGTTCTACTCCCACGTTTGCAAATTCTTCAGAAGTGTTATCTGAACTTGGATGCCTTGACAGTTACACAGGAAATGAGCACAGTTGATGCCATGGAAGAATAGGTCTCCCAGATGCAAACAGAGAAAGAAGTGGCCTCCTCCCTACTTGAGTCCTGGTCTCTATCAATGAAACAATTTTTGCAGGACTATAAATCAGTTTTTGACAAGTATTATTCCTTGTTGTCATAAACTTTTATTATTTTAATATCAAATGGAAATAGAGTTGTTCAGCGGTACTTTGCCATTGTTGGCCAAGGGGGAGAAGTACTCTAAATATTTTGGAGAAGTATAAGGGAGAAGTATCTGGCTTTAAAATTTTGCTATATGCTTTGATATGTGTTATATGCTCTGATATCTCAATGTTTATGCTCTGCATGCAAAATTGCTATACATTGTATTGATTAAGGGATAGTGTATATGCTTAGGGGGAGCAATTTTGTTAATGACATGTTTTTGTTGTAAAACACTTAGATGTCAAAATTTTATTTTCCTAAGTGTTGCCATCAATGCCAAAGGGGGAGATTGTTGTCATTTTTGATGTTTATGTTGTGATTGTCATTGATGGACACACACTTGCATTGAGATCCCCTTTATATGTATGAGCTAGAGCTCAACCGGTATCTGTTCCAACCGGTATGTTGTATTCTAGCCTTTAGACTATTGGTGATTTTGCAGAAAGTGTTTCCCAGTCTGAAGCAACATGTCGACCCCAAGCGGTTCATAGATCTCAAGCGGTACGAGGGAGCAAAGCAGCATAACACATTCTTACCAGTCTTCATTTTTGTCAAACCGACAATCGGTATTTTGTATGAACCAGTAATACTTTGTGTTGAGTTACCAACCGACATTTTGTGATGAGTTACCAATCCACTGATTGTCTGACGGTGCCGACACACTGACGATGCTTTTTGTGTCTTGTTACTGAGTATGTCTAGATTCATTGAACCTAGGAAATTGAAATGTAATCCTATTGGACCGACATGAAATTAGATTCCTTCATAAGGACATCATGTCTAGGGTTCTAGGTTGTTGTTGAAAGTTTTTGTTTGTGCTAGGGTTTAAAGTGGTTGATGAGTTGTTGTAAGAGCGATCTTATCTGAGAAGATCAAGTTGTAACTGAGTGAGAGACAGAGAAGACTGAAGTAATGCTGGAATGCATTAGCTGTGAGCTATACTGGATCTAACCAAGCAATCTATGCTATCTGATAGATCACACAATTGTTGATTACTCACCTCTTTGACAAGTTTGTAGCCCTTAACCGGGTAGGCTCAGAGTAGCCTTTGTAAAATCCTCTAATAAGGTGGTTCACCTCTGTGAATCTAAAATCCTCTAGCAAGGTAGTCCTTGATCAGACTTATCTCCTAACAGAGATTGAGATTCCTAACAGGATCTGTTCTGGTGAAGAACATTGTAAGACCTTAACTGGTCTGGTTTCTATTCTGCAGATAGTGACTTGTGAGTTCCATCTCACCGTGGTTTTTCCCATTTGGGTTTCCATGTCAAATATCGTGTGTTATGGTTGTATTGCTTTTGTGGGTGAATGCTTTATTTGCATTTTGGTTTGCATGTGTGATAACCGATCTATCTATTAAACTGTTTTACTGGTTTATCTTTAGACTGTTTAAGTGTTTAAGTGCAGTGTTTTTTGGTATACTAATTCACCCCCCCCCCCCCTCCCTCTTAGTATTCATCATAACCACCCCATGAATAGAGGTTGAAAATTATGATATTTATAAGTATTGTGAAGAGTTTTTGTATTAGGAGAGGAAGGTTACTTGTTACCTATATTTTATCTTCAATCAAACTCTTGAATTGAATGAACAATTTTAAATAAGAATTGAAAGACAAATTTACATGTTTCATTTTGTCAAGTGATTATAAGATGTCCATAAAAGAAAATGATTGGTCATGTTGCACTTAGGAATTCAAAATAGCATAGCTTCTAGAGGTTAGTCAAAATTCCTCTAGATTTACAACTAACATCATATTTCCTTATTACTGATATTGGCCACACTAGATAGATGCATTGTCATAATGATCACATGTTGAATGTCCACAACCCCCTATCCATTCTATTTGGTGAGCATATATTGATTACCCACTTGTTTTCTCCCACCATTCAATGCTTAGCTACATTACCAAATATATTGTAAAAGTTGAATGTCAACCAAAGAGCTATTGTCATATGGCTAATTAGATATTAAGTAGTGTTCACTTTGACACATTCTATATCTATATTTTGTGAATTCTTAATAGAGTATGGTTGACCGTGATATTGATGCACAAAAGTATTTTGTGAATTCTTAATAGAGTATGGTTGACCATGATATTGATGCACAAAAGTGTTGTTAGTTATCATTAAAACTCCCCCTTACATGATGTACAAAATTCTTTGAATCTTAACAAGAAAGACTTGCATCATGTACCTCCCTACAATGATAAGAATTTCAAAATTTAACATTTATTGATGCATAGATGACATTACCTATAACATTAGAATCATTCACTCTAATTAAAATTAAGAAAGATTGGATGTTTGTGCCATCTCACATAAATAATATAGAATAAGTGTATGGTTTCACCAATTGTTCGTATCACACTTTTCCTCACAACTATTCCCACTAAAGAATCAAATGCTTTTGAATCCTTTTCATTGAAGTGAACATTTTTATTATATAAACAATCAAGCATTATTGCTAGTAACATTGGATCATTTAGGAATGATAATTAGAGCATTACGAAAGAATGGCAGGCACTTAGAATCCAGATACTTTCAATTACCTATAATATTACCTACAAACATCCACTTGATGAAATAAAGTTATTTAGAGCATTACAAAAGAATGGTAGAAACTTACAATCCATTGACTTTATCCATAACAAGGATTGAGGAGATGGATTGGATCCTGATGACCTTGAAGAGTGAAACTCATATGTTGCTTCTACTTAGGCATTCTAATTGTCTTGGATGAATTGCGATGCCTAGTTATTATTAGTTTGACATAACCACAATTAAGGTGCCACTACTATCCCTCTCTTTGTAGGTGACAACAATTGATTCACATGCCCCCTTTTATCAACACACAAAGTCCCAAATAAGAAAAACTTTGAAACTTTGACCTAGTTAATCTATTAGCTAGATAATACACCACCTTTGATATTATATATTGTATCCCATTTTGTAAGCATGGGATTGCAACCACCACTTTGAATGCTTGTTCAAGGTATCACAAACACTAGAAAATCATACATGATTCATAGAATTAGATATGCACTTTTAGTTCTGCTCCTCCATCCAAATTACTATTATTACTTATTCAATTGGCGTTGCAACATTCAACATCAATGCATCAACAATCCATGGTGTTCTTATCATTCTATTGAAAAAGAAATATTCTTGAGAGGTAGGTGCTTGCAACATTTTAAAAGAGCTTGCATTTCATTTGCTACTTTCTAATAGATGAAATGTGTTACATGTAGCCTTGTTGGCTCACATTGACAACTTCTTACATGAAACTTTTACCATTCATAGTCAAATTTGTTTTAGTTCTCCCTCCATCATCCTTATTAGTGATTTGTGTAAATTGTTGCCTATACAAAACACTCTTTTGTATGTTGGATCGTCTTATGACATAAAACCTCAATGAATTTCTAAGAAATAATTTTTACACTAAATATCTTTTATCAACAAAGTGATGAATCACTTCATAGCCTTTTCTCTAACATAAGGAATGCAAATCCAATGGGTTTGAATTAGAACTTCTTATGTCATACTTTAATTCTTTACTCACAAATAATGAGTTGGATGAGTTATAGTCCTTTATACATAGGGGTGCTAGTTGCATAGTGTAATGCAACACAAACAAACAATGGTGAGATCCTATCAAATCTAGAGGATGAACAACTAGCTGCTAAGGTGGGTTTGAATTAGAACTTCTTATGTCATACTTTAATTCTTTCCTCACAAATAATGAGTTGGATGAGTTATAGTCCTTTATACATAGGGGTACGAGTTGCATAGTGTAATGCAAAACAAACAAACAATGGTGAGATCCTATCAAATCTAGAGGATGAACAACTAGCTGCTAAGGTGGGTTTGAATTAGAACTTCTTATGTCATACTTTAATTCTTTCCTCACAAATAATGAGTTGGATGAGTTATAGTCCTTTATACATAGGGGTACGAGTTGCATAGTGTAATGCAAAACAAACAAACAATGGTGAGATCCTATCAAATCTAGAGGATGAACAACTAGCTGCTAAGGTGCTTTTATTGATTTGGCAACAAGTTTTGCTTACTTCCAATTCACTAGTTGTATTAGATCTTGTTTGCTATCATTTATAAATGTGATATTAAACTATAAGATGTTCCATTCTTTGTTGTTATCAAATTTGAACACTTTGTTGTTATCAAATTTGAACACTTTGTGTGTGGGTCCACCTTGGGATCTAGATGACCCACACCTTGGATCAATAATAGTTTCGATTACTTGTGGTAGTTATTGCGAACTCCCACCCAAGATGCAATGAGATTTGACAATCCATAAACACCAAGATCTAACACTTGAAAAAACATCAATTGATATGAAAAATAGTTAATCATCAAAATCTCGCATTCACCAATATCTTCCTAATATTGCATCTCATATATCTACACATCTCCAAACATTCAACTACCAACTATATGTATTCTTTAATTTTTTTTAATAACAAGAGACGCGTAGCGTCATGTTCCTGCCTAATGTTAGAATGTTAGAATTGTGAATGGTAGAGTGGAAATGGGAAAGTAGTGAAAGGCTTAGATCTAGTTGAATGGACTTTTAATATAACTTGTGTTCTATTTAATGTTTCATAAATTAGATTTAACATTAATAATAATCAGTGTATAAATGTAAGAAAAATAAAATGTATAACAATAGAATTTATAATATACTTTAATATCATTTTGATAAACTTGTTCTTTTCAATAACATGAAATCAAATAAATAAAACTTCAAAACTTTCAAATTTTTGTCAACGAAAATGTATATTCTTAATTCAAAAATTAAAGAATACCATTAAAAAATTATTTCAACAAGCAATAACCATGAAATTTTAACTATATAAATTGGAAGGTTAATTAAATTATTTTTTAACAAACCATGCTCATGATTTGTCTTTGTATTCTAAGTTCAAAATCTATTAGATGACAAGTATTAAATTAACAATTATAGTGTCTTTGGGTAATTTTTTGGCTATAAATTCAATCTTTGATTTGTGGGTTTGAGCTTGACCTATGGATTCAACATCGATGTCTTTGGCTTTTATATTCTTATTTTCCTTAGGCATCTAAACCTACTATTGAAAACTTGGTGTTAAGTATTGATATTGTGAGAGTATTTGTGTAAAGGATATCGTCCTTAGTAAAAATCATTGAAAATTATTTAACTATTAACCATTTGAAATGATTTAACAATTTTGACAACTTCAAGTAGTCATGTAACTCTCTAGAGTCCCTACATAAACCTTTGAATGATACAAATGAAATATTTTTTTATTTTGTATAATATCTTTAAATTAATTTAAATATTTAACATTTAAATTGATAACTAATAATTAAAAAATCAGCCTAAAATTAAAATGTAATTATAAATTTTTGAATTTATAAATCAATGTTCTTACAAATGTAAACAAAATTTAAATTATATCTACTAATTTAATCCAAAATAAAAAATACAAGAAATCTAATAAAAACTAATACCAAAAAAAAACACCAATTTAATTGAAATCAGGAACCAAGTTGTTTCCAAAGCACAAAGTACGTGTGAAAAAAGTTAGATGCATGGAGATGGGTTTTACATGTTCAGTAGAGTTTCATACGATTGACAAATGCTCCTACAGAGCTGAAAGCTGAAAAATTGTTGAAAAGATGTCAAATTATTGTGATCTGCCAAATTTTTAGCATTGATGTAACCATTTTGTAATATATATCGATGTCATTTGATTAAATCAGAATATTATAATACTACAGGAAAATAAAGCTTTGAGCAAGATAAAACCATAATGTTATGGTACCACAAGAAATGAAAGCAATTAGCAACCATTGGAAACAGTTGAAACCATTAACAACTAAATTGGAGACCAAGGAAGAATGGAAGGGTATATTCTAAAATTAAAATTGGTATACCAAGGCTTCGATTCTAATCTTTTTCTTGGAATATATGTAAATTATATTAATTTTAATAAAATTTACACTAAATTTAGGGCAAAGCACTTGGCACCATCAGGTGCAATTATTTTCAATTCTTTGGTACACGTATTCTGAATGTCTAGGATTTCAAATTAAAATCTTTGATAACCTTTTTTAGCACATCAATTCTTGCGAAGAGCTGTCAAGGTTCACAGAGAAGCTTCAATGAGGCACGGTCACAGAAGGGTTTGAGCGCTGCAAATTCAACCACCATGCGATAAAACAAAAGCTATGCAAAACTGTAAGGCAAATTACTGGTTTTGTGAAAAATGGAACAGCGGACAAAGTATTAGTAGACTGTTTTCACAGTGATCGTAGACTTCCCATAGGGCTAAAACTTCAATGCATGTGGACACCTTAATCAGTTGTATTGTTCAGTTCTTACTTCTAATTCTTTGGGTTTTGATAAGAAATTTTTCTGCTCTAAAAAATATGGCTCCACCTTTTGAGTTGTGTTCTGAAGTCACATATGTGCCCTGTTATTTAACCAATTCTGTTATTTATCAACAAGGGAGTAGAGTTTTGTTTCTATTTTGAACAAGAAGTGGATCTATTTTGAGGGCAACATGGCCAGATGAGAATCTTTAGACTTCCCATTATGTCCAGAGTGCTCTATATTATCATGAATACCACTCGAATAATTAAGTTTAAACATGGGTTTAATATCTCTAATCTAATCTTTTTATATTTTGTCAGCTTACCGCATGAATATTAATGTATTACAGTTCTCATTCAGTGTTGATCTTATCTGTCACAAGACTAATCGTACGATACCAATCCATAGATACCATGCCTAAAATGTGAACACACTTAAAGAAATCAGCACACTAGAATTGTTGAACTTATAGCCTAATTTATGACTTCAACTTTATCATCAATATATGGAAATTTTGGAAACAAGAAGATAACAAAATAACTAAAATCACCACTACATCATAATATAGAGATAAAAAGTAAAACAAATAGTGAAAAAGGTTGAAATAGCCATACGAGTAGATGATATGTAAATTCGAATAATCTTACAGAAATGCAGAGCAAATGAGAAGAACTTATCTTTAAGACAACTGAGGCTGACTATTGATGTTAGTCATCTTCCATTATAAGGCAAAGGCTCAGTGAAATCCAAAATTACTCCACTTTGTTCTAATTCTAAGTAGTAGGCTACATAGCTGTACTTTTTAAAATATACAAACATAGAGGACTGCTTTCTGTCACATGATTTGAAAGATACAATAGCAGACTTAATTATAGCTAATCATAGAATTTGCTGAAAATTTTTAGTTCCAGTGAAATAAGAAGACATGAATGTTCTTAATTTGTGGAGTCAAAATTCATGCTATAAAAGTTGTAGCTGCTGGCATTTGCTGTGTTCGTATTGAGATTGTAGCAGAGAGTGGGAGACCTACAAAGTGGGTAGACAAAATTTAATAATATGAGAGAGAAGTGTAAGATGGTAAATCTGAGAATAAGGGGAGAGGAATGTGTTATTTGATGAAGGTGTTGTAAGGAGGAGCAACTGCTTACCTGTGTTGTATGTTTCTAGATCAGTGTGTGGTGGCAGAAGTGTGGATGATTGTATTTGTTTGGTTGAGAGTGAACTCTCCTTGGGCAGAGAAGTCAAGGAGAACTTCGATCACTTTTGATTTCTCGTTTATGTAATCCTGAGGTGATAACTCTTGTAGAGTGGGCATTAGCTGGATTGCTATAGTCTTCTCTATGATGCAATTGATTTTCTGGTCAGGAGCTGTTGTGAGAGTTGACTTAAGGTGCAAGGAATATTCATGTTTGATGTCCTTTTGGCACTTTGGACAGTAGGCAGTGTTGCCATGGAGCATGCCGAATGTGTCAAACTTGTATTTGCAGGCAGTGCAAAAAGCAATGAAGGGGTTGGAGAATGCATTTGTAATAGTTAATTTGCCTATGACCTGCAACCATAAGAAGGAAACAATTATATAGCCGCTAAGACGATGGTTTGTTGGCAAACATATGCAAACTGTGGAACAATAAAAAAGGCATGCGAACTGTGTAAAATTTGGTTTTTCTTACCTTGTTGGTTGATTCGATGAGTGCTGTTAGCTTTTGCAATGTTCTTTTGTCTTTGAGTGTACAAATGAATGTAGCAATGCCTGTGCGGAATGCATTTTTGAGATCAGTTCTTTTCACAATGTTTTTGAACAACATTTGTGGAAGCTCATTACTTTGTAGTTTGTTCTCTATTTCTAAATAGTGTTGTGTGAAGTTGGCATTCATCCATAGCTGCAAAATAGGAGAGAAAATACATAAGCATGGTGCGTAAAGGGAAAGTAAAGAATGATGGAGGTTGGTTTGAAAAAAAAGTAGAGATAAGGGAAAGAAGTGTGAGAGCTGTGAACCTGAGCGTTATCATTGTGTGCATCTTTTATTTCCAAAGTATATTGTACACCAGATCTCTTTGCTGCAACTACCAAAGCGCCTATTGTGCCAATAGGATAGTCACTTGTGTTATTTAGCAAGTGCCTGATTGTGGTGTTTGGGATGAAGTTGTAGTCATGTAAAATACGTGGAATTACTTGAAGAGTGCTTGTGTCCTTGAGGAGAAGAACACAGTCACAATCGCCTCTGTCGTAGTCAGTGCGTGGAACAACGTCAAAATCTGATATAGAGAGGCCCATGCCTACGATGATTTTGTCTTCAAATTTGTGTAGTAAGTTGTTGCTGACAGTGAGAGTTATTGTCATTTCACCCTTCAAATCTGTGAGGTCTGCACGAAGAACTTCTCTAGTCTTGTTCACTTTGTCCAATGTTGCTTTGTAGATGACAAGAACATCTCCTTGAAAATTGTTTCCAGCTTTTCTGGCGTTTAGGTCGTCGATTGATAATGAAATTTCATTGTTAATTTTGGACCTGTGCAAAGAAGGAAGAGTATTAGTACTATAGTAGTAAGGAAAAAGAGAATGTGTAATATTTAGATAGGGCATGTATATTACCTTTTGCTTGTGTTAGTGTCCATTATCTCAGACTTTGGTGCTATTGTTGTATGTTGTTGCATTCGTAATGCTGCAGAAAAATAGTACAGTGTTGAGTAATGATTATGTTATTTGGGTATTTTTGGGAAGGAAAAAAAAGTTGTAAATTGTGAGTGCTGTATTGGGAAAGTGAGTTTTGTGAAAATTTTTGTTGAATTTTGCTTGTTTGAGGCGGATTGATTGAATTTTAAGGATTGTGAATTGTTAGAATAGCTGCGAGGTGGTCAGTCCAATATGCTTCCATCCTATTAATGGTGCATATGTTAGTAGTTGAGTTTGACCATAGGTGATCAATTAGTGGCTTATTTATGGTGTGCGTTTCTTTTAAGAGTAAATGTATATTGTACTTTTGCATATGTTTCTCAAGCACTTGTTTGGATTTGGTTTGTGTGGACATGTCAATATTGAGGTCGCCAACAATGTAGAGTAGTGTATTAAGGTCTATGATGTTTAGTATTTCATCAATAATTGTTGTAATTTGTGTAATTGGAGTATTTGGCTTTGCATAAATATTGCAAATGTTTAGTTGTGTAGTTGATAATATTATTGTTAGTGTAATTGCTTCGATATTAGTGGAATGGTGTGTTTTGGATTTGGAAATAGGATACTTTGTATTTGTTAATGTTGAGATTCCATTGACATTATACATTGTATACATATTAAAGTGGTTGGCTAGAGGATTTGTTTGAGATGGATGTATGTGTGTCTCTTGTAGGCACAAGATGTCTAAAGACATTAAGATGTTGTCATTGAGTATGTCCAGTGTGTGTGCCTGTAAGGTACGTGTGTTTAGTGTGCATATGTGCAGGTGGTCAATGTTGTTGGAACAAATAAGTTTGTTGTCAATATTCCATTGTGCAGTTGAAAGTAGACGCAACATTTCTATGTGCACTTTTTTTTTAACTTTAAAATTTGCTGGAGTCAATGGGTGTATCAGGTATAATTTATCAAGTGTTTTAGTTCGTGATAGTGCTGTGTATGTTAAGCCATGTTGTTTAATGCCAGTGGGGTCAAATGCCATAGCATCCATTGTAAGTCCTTGTGATCGATGTATAGTACGTGCACATGAAACTTGAATTGGAAATTGTTTCCTTATTGTAGTGTGTGGATGTTTATTTAGTTTTTGTATTGCTTTAGTTATACAGAGTATTGGAGTCCAGTTTGTTTGAATGGTGGGATTGTAATAGGGTGCAAGTTTTTTGCGTTGTTGTATTCCTACTGTTGGGTCATTGAAATCAATCCAAATGATGTCAATGTGATTGTGTTTTGTATATAATTTGAAGATTCCATCAGATCCATTGACAAGGCCATCTTGAGTATTGTAATTGCCAGCATATATTTCAACTAGTATATTTGGTTTGACGTGAATTTCGGAAGGCAAAGTAGTTGTGTGGTCATACAAACGAATTGTGTCTATATTGGTTTCTTGCTCATCCAATGCATTGAGGACAATTGTGTCTCCTGGGAGTTTTGTTAGCATTTTATTATTGTGCTTGTCTACATCAACTTTTCTATAGAAGAGGTGAGGTAGTGTTGGGTCAATTGGTGGTTCCTTTAAGCAATGTTGATTAAGATAGTCAATGTCATCACTTGTTTGTGTAGCGACACGCATTTTGTTTAAGATATAGATGAAAGTTTCATCTTTTTGTCGCATAGTTTTTGTTAGTGGGTAGCACTTGACATTGTCTATCCAGAAATTATATGGCAACAGATCTGTAGCAGTTGGTTTGTTTTCAAAGACAATGGAGTCGAGTACTAGTAGTGCTTGGTAGAGGTCACCACAAAATATTGTGTCCAACCCACCAAAGGGTGTTGTGGGTGTTTGCATTATGTCACGTAAACGTTTGTCTATGTAACGGAGGAATGTTGAGCCAACTAAAGATATTTCATCAATTAGTAGGATGCGTAATTGGCTGAAGTGTTTTGACATTGTATCTAGAGTGTCAGTGCTAAGTGGTACAAAGTTTGATTTGTTGAAAGGTATGTGGAATGTTGAATGTAGTGTAGTTCCACCAACATTGAATGCTGCTTTTCCTGTATATGCAGTGAGTAGTCCTTTTGGTTTGTCTGGATCATTGTCAATGGAAGCACTGTAAAGGCGGAGAAGTGTTTGGTAGATATCTTTTGCCGTGAATGTCTTTCCAGTTCCTGCTCCGCCAGTGAGGAATAAATGCAAAGGCGTTTGCATGTTTTTCATCTTTTTAATGGCAATGTCTTTGACAATTGCTTGTTGCTCTATGTTTAGCATTTGTCTTAATTTGTGGTATTCATTGTTATCAATGATTTGTGTGTGCTTTGCAATTTCAAATGGACCATGGACAACTGCATCTGTAGTTTTGAGGCTTTTTTTGTTGATATCAGGTCCTATGTCGTATAGCTCTTCTTCGTTGAATTTGTTTGGTACATGGACATCGTTAAGATTTTTTGTATTGAGTTCATTGATGGCTTTGTCAAGGTCGCCCCATGCAGGGTTAATAGTAAATGTAAATTTTGCACAGTTTGTTAGTATTGTTTTCTCATGGTGTGTGTATGCACTTTCCCATGAGAGGAAATTATCTTTTAGTGTGGTTTCATTGAGGGTAAATGGTACATATAGCACTAGTTTCTCTCTACAATAGTTTTCTATGTCAATATGTTTGTTGTAATTGATAAACCTTATTATGTTTGGTTTTGCTTTTTGCTTGATCTTGGTGCCATCTTTGTTATAGGTAGCAACAAATTCAGCAAGGCAAATAGCAGCGATTGTGGGTGGTCGTTGTATGTAGTAGTGCATCAGAGATTTGCAAATAATATCTTCAGAGTCATCTAGTTCTTTTCTCAATTGTTTTGGAGGTTTTAGTATAAATGTCCTTTCATCATCAGGTCTTGTGTCAATGAATATGCATTTGCGTGAGCTTTTATTCAATGGGAGGGAGAGGACAATGTGGGCAACTTGTTGTGATGACATTTGTTGTAAGTTTAGTAGTGCATTGCCAAGTTTCCTTATCATTTGTATTGCATCTATGTTTTCATGTTGATGCTCTTGACATATTTTGTTGAATGCTTGTGTCATTGACTTGTCAACTTTTGCAATGTAGGAACTGCAATACATTGCTACTGCATATGCATTTAGTATGAATTGTGCATCTGTATTTGCGTTCCATAGCAAGGGCATTTGTTTGGCAAAGCTATTGTTCCATATTTGTGAGGGCTTTCTTTGTAGTAGTAACGTTGGCCTCTGGATTGTTGACCTTAGTGCTAGGATGTATTCATCCTCAGTTATTTGGATTTCATCTAAGAAGTCTTGCACGGTGCAAGAGGCATCATAATTTTGTATTTGCAATGTGGAATATATTTTTGTAGAATTTGAGATTATTTTTTCATTTTTTTCTAATAATGGTTCAAGTATCATTGTGTTTTGCATTGGTGGAAATGGGAAATTGTATCTACAATTTGTCTTTTTCTTTCTTCTGCATTGCTTTGTGTGGTGATGCTTATGTAAACTTGCTAGTGAATTGTCTAAATGTTCTGTGCTACAAGTAATGTACTTATCAACAAACTGCACTATATCTTTAGTTGTGGCTTTCCCGTAGATTGGTGCATCTTTGGTCCATATGAGGAAGTGGTCATGTTCATTTCCTCGATTTTGAAATTCAGTTACTGAGAAGTAGTCAGTGATGTCTCCAAAGAAACTGTTATCAGATAGTATTAGTTTTTTCATTGCATTTATTCTATGCCTATAGTATCGTGCACATGTCACTGGATCTTTTTTAATAAGTTGGAATTTATGGTTTCCAATTTGAGTAATGTCTCTTTGTTCATCTACTTTTGAGTAGTGTAAATCATGCAGTTGTTGAAGAGTTGTCATCAAGGGTTCCCAATTTTGCTCCACGCTAGTGAATGTGAGGAAAAAAGTTGGTGGCCCTAGTTGTCAGATCATTGCAAAGACATTTTTTTTTAGCTGATGTGTGTAATCTGGAGAAATTCTAATTCTTTTAAAGTCAATGTAACCAATATTTGATTTTAGCATTCTTTCTAGGTTTGGCTTTTCTTTGACATCTTTTGCAATTAGCTTTTTGCCTTTAAGTTGCCCTTTTCGTATTCTTACCCACATTGTTGAGATGACTTGTTGTATAAGGACTTTGACAGTTTTGAAAAACAGGTTAGTTGTGTGATATGCAAATTGTCTATGTGAGCTTAAGAGTTCCCATTGTGCAATCTTTTGGTATGTAAACCTTTTCGTAATGTCATCATCACGCGCGCTGCCAAAAAAAAGTGTTGGGAAGTTCATTTCTTCAGCATATTTGTCTTGGAAAATGCCTATGGGACAATTGTCTTGTGCGGGAGCAATTTCTAGTATTTTATCCTGCATTTGGTGTATGCACCTAGATTCAGTGAATCCATGTATCAAAGTTTCTGATGGTTGTTCTTCTTCCATGTCACTATCTGTGTCAGTATCAGTATTATTTATTTGTATGGTTTCTTGGTTATTTGAATTGTGTTGTACGATGGCTTGCCAATCTTTGTTGATTTGCACATTTTGTAATTTGTAAAGTGGTGTGCTTGATAGTTGAAACAAAGCTTGCATTATAAGGTTTGGGCGCACCATTCCTTTCTGGAATGCGTTTTTGTACTCCAAGCGCCTCTTTAGCGATACTGCAATTGTTGTTGTGCTGTCAATAGATTGTGGTAGTGCTGTTTGTATTATGTCCATATTTGCTGGGACATTAATTATCGAGCCGATCAAGCCTAGTTGTGGTCTTCTATGGCCTAGTTCCCAAATTTGTGCAAATGCAATTCTTAGTGAGACCAATCGTTCTTCTAGCTGGGATAGATGTTGTACATGTTGCAATGGTTTATTAGTACGAATATTGTGTGGTGTTGAATATTTTGGTAGCACATGTTGTTGTAATGCATTGTTACAAGTTCGACATATTGTATTTCCTGTTGTAGTACGATCAAATTGCAATAGAGTTTGATAAGTGTTCTTTTCTTTGTCTTTAAATACCCTAGTTTGTTTTTTAAAGTGTAACATTAGGCAAATTGAACAAGTATACTTAGGAGTATCTTGTATTCTGTCTTTAAAAATTCCTACTGGTGACAGTGAACTAGTCCTTTTATTAGTTTTTCGTTGAAATGATGGGTTGATTGCTATTGGTTTGGGGATATTGTAATCGTTGGCAGCTTCAATATTTATAAGCTTTTCACTTCTAATTTGTTTTTTTAGTTCACGAAGTGTGATTGTTGAGGAGTTTGTATTGGTTGATTTTGCTCTTGTACTTATTGTCATATTACCCATTTTGCTTTGTTGAGGTTCAATATGTTGCCCTGACTGATTACTAATAGCTAGGACTTGTTCCAATTGTTTTTTTGTAGAACACGAAGGCATAATCTTATCTCTAAGTGTTCTTTTTAATGTGCGCAGTGTTAGCTTTTGTGTGTATTTGGTATTTTCATTTCCTATTTCTAACAGTGGCTCAAAATGCCCTGAAAGTGGATTTGTGTCATGAAAAAGTAAAGAATAGCATTTTGTGTTTGAAAATTCTTTGAAATGCAAATACTTTTTTCCTGTTGTTTTTGACCAAAGACATATTTGTATATTGAGCCAGTTTGATATCCAATGGATACAAAAAATATCTCCCCATAGTCCTGTTTCTTTTTCGTTTGTGGTTGTCATTGCGGACAATCGCATGCGTTGTAGATAAGTGTTTCTATCTCGAATATGGTGCATTTCATGCAAACTTTCAGGGTTGATCTCATCGTTGTATGACTTGATTGCTTCTGCTTCGCATCTTGCAAGGCAGTTTAAGAAATGGTCAATTACACCATTTCGCAATTCTATGGAGGTGAATCGATTTTGTAATAGGAACTCTAGAGAATCGAATAAGCAATCGCCATTGTTGTATTTGAAATTTGTAATTCGACATAGGCCATTGTCTTTTAACACTTTGTCAATGTCACAAGTATTGGCACCCATCATATGTTGAGATGTTTTGACTTCTATGACTCCTAAGTTTTGTTGATTTTCCTTTTGCTCAGTGGTTTCTGTTTTAAAATCGTCAAGTTAGAATTAATTGCAATTGTTCAATTCCAGGTTTTGGGCACTATGAGTACTGAACACTATATACTGCACTTAAATTTATTGTCTACTCACCAATTTTGTTACCTACAAAGTTCGTTACCTGCAATGCAAAAAAATTATAGATTGTCATGGACAATTTCAAAATTCTTGTAAAGCTGAGCGCAAACTTACTTGATGACATGCTTATAAGTATACTAATGGTGAACAGTTTCTTTATTTTTGATGCTATGGTAAAGTATGTAAATATATTTCTAGAAAGCTATGTTTGTGTATATAGATATTCTTAATGATTTATGGTTACCTAAAAAAGTACTTGTAAATACAATCGAGACAACATTCTTTATATAACACAAATGGAGAAAACAATATTTCCTTAAAATCCTAGATCATAATACACAATTTGCCTCTATGTTTTAGGAAAAAGACTATTATGTGAAACTATTTAACAATTAAAATGTTCTATGACTAACAATGGAATGCAAATAGAAAACGAAAAATATGTTGTATATATGACAATGGCATGCAAATGAACAAAATTTTGAGAATGTAATAAATTTGCATAAAACCATTTAACTTGCAAAACAAATACTATTTTGTGGAAGTATTTGACATACCTTCAATATTGACAATTGATGTGGAATATTTGTATATGAAATCCTGGAACAAGTGAAACTTTTATATATTAGTATTAACATTAAAAAGAATTGAATTTTATACAAAAATAAGATGTCTTATTAAAATTATTGATTTCTAAAAATAATTTTTTAATTATTCAAAACAAATGCTTAATATATTCAAATTATAAATCTGTTATTAAATTTATAAATAAAAATATTTAAAATAAAAGAAAACTAGTATAGAAAATATATTATTGTTGTCTTAAAACAAATTTTGCAATCACATAATGATAGTTAATTAGTAAAAGTTTAAAGTGTTACTGCCATCATTTTGCAAGTTAATTAGTAAAAATTTATAGTGTTATTGCCATCATTTTGCAGTTTGTAAACTCAATAGTTGAAAGATAAATTCAATTTTTGAAAATTATAACTAATAGAAAGTTGAACCTAATTAAGTAAAATAGTAAGAATAAAATTAAACTATATTAAAACTTACAAATAGAATCAAATTTAAAAAGTTAAAAATAAAATAAAACCTATTAAAAATGTAAAAAGTAAATTGTCAATTTCTTTTGAAATTTTAAATTTATTCAAAATAAACAAATATTTATATTTATAAAATTTTTATTTTGTATTTTAATGATAATTATATCTATGATTGTATTGTATGCATAAATAAAATACTATGAGACATGAGGTTAGAATCATTGGTCAAATGACATTGATTGAATAATTTTTTTCCAAATTTAAACTTCTTAATCAAAGTATTATTCACTTACACTTATATTTCTAAGTTAAGAATAAAAATAATTTAAATTTATTGAACCGGAAATATAAAAAATAAAAAATAATAATTTCAGTACTATATAATATACATTAAATTTGATTTGACTCATTAAACTATTTCTAAACAATTATTATATGAAAGCGATTTTTTCAGCTTCAAACAGAAAACCATTTTATTCAATGTCATAAACTTAATTGTACCCACTCAATGAACTGAGATGTCAATTTATGTTTAAACAAAATTCTATAAAAAAAACAAATAATTTATTGACCAAAGAAAGAAACCCAGCTAACAATCCACGTGCCTTGTAGATGCCTCTACATTTTCCATTTAACTTGTTTGCTTACCTTGTCTATGTTGCACGTGGACATAATCTGTTGCAAGATTTTCGAGACATACTACAATCAATTTGCACAAACAAATCAAACAAATAAATTTTATGCTTGTATTAAGTTCTCTCAGCATTATGACCTTGTTTAATTTATCACAACTTTGACCAAAAAAATACCCTTGTTTAATGTGAAGTTGCATTCAATATTATATCATATAGAATTTAAACCCGAATGAAATAAATTTTCAAATTCTATTCACTCATCATGTTTAAAAAATGTGATGCATCAAAATAGATTATTAAATAAAACCCCAATTCAAGTTAGCCTAATCAATAGATAAAATGCATGTGAAATAGATTAAATTTGGTCTTTTTTTTTTTGGAATTCTTTTACTACATCAAGGAAGAATAATGCCTGGAAATTTTTAAATGTTCTTGCAAACAATTACACTGTAGAGTAAAAGATGAAAAGCTAAAAAATATGTTTGATTTTATTCTAATTTTTGTTAAGAAAAAGAAAAGAAGAAAAGTTAATTATTGTTAAAATATATTAAAAATAATTAATAATAAATAAAATATAAAAAAAAACTACTATATTATTCTTTGAAATAAAATAAACTACTTAGAAATAATATAGTGTCAAAAATAATAATCAATGAAATAATACTCTCTTATTTCATTGAGTTTTTTTACATCTAAGGCTCTGCCTGTTTTGTGAAGACAACACGGCCATCCAGAAATGGAGGCTTTGTATCTGCTAGAATAGCCAAAGTGAGAATAGTTTTAAGGGGCACTCACATTAGATTTAAGCAACTAGAATCATCACCATTGACCACTTCTGACTTGTTTCACAAATGCTATTTAGTATTAAATTTTGGAGTATAACCAATTGTCAGGAATAAAAAACAGAACCTATTAAAATTAGAAAAGTTCTATAATTGATCCACACCATGTACAAGAACAATAACCCTACTATTCTCCTTATCTTCAAATTCTGATTGCACTTCTGTTCCTCGAAAATCTCCAAATCTCATCATTTGCCGAACTTCCCACTATGCATTTCTGTAGTAAGTTGTGACATTGTTTTGCTTTGTGCAAGGCTCATCTTTGTTCCTTCTTTCCTAGCCTACAGTTTTGACACTTTGTTGAAGGTTGAGAACTAGCACGATTATTTGAGAAAAGCATAATCGTATAAGACTATTGTTGAGTAAACATCACTTGAACACAATTGTATAATATTCTTGTCAGAGAGTGCATTCGTCTGGAGCCAGCCTTGCCTATGTATTCAAGCAGAAGGGAGATTATCAATAATGTTCATTTGCAATAGGTTTTTTATATTTGTCGCCCATTTAGCATAACTGAATTGCTGCCAGGTGTGTTTTTTTATGATTTTGTCTCTCTTTTTTATTATTTTCAGTGTTTAATTTTGTTGAATTAATTGTTTTTTATGCGTGAATTCCCTCTATATTTGTTTCCAATAAACTGAAATGCATGAAATGATTTGTATTGGACAACTATTTATTTGGAAAAAAAGGACTGCTTTGAAGCTGTGAAACAAAATAATGAAATATTTGTATTACACCACACTAACACGTAGTAGAGGAGATACTTACATGTGTATATAGACATGTTGCGTGTTAGAAAGGCTCTTATCATTTACAAATCACGCCTATGTTGAATAAATGGGTTTTGCTTTTAAATAGATTTTATTTAATTGCAGATCTGCTTTCCGAGGGTCTTTGAAGAGCACTTGGAAGTGGCCAAATCTCGGTTGAATGACGGCAAATGCGACAGAAAACTCTAACAGGGGGCAAGATCATGGTCTGCGGTCCTTGATAGCTTCAATCCCTGAGAAAGACGCTGTTGAAGTTGCTGCTAATTTTGTTTATAAAAAATAAAACTTAAATTCCCAGAAACTTCTGGAAAATAATCAATTTCAAGGTTAACAAGACTGCATATGCGCCTCGACCTTCTGCTGCAAATACTTCATCGGATTCCAAAGCTTCTAGCGTTTACTCTAAAGCGAGCGGGAGCAGAGAGATATAAAGCCTCACTTGCAGCACATAGACATCTAGGGTTTCGTCTTTGCGTGTATACAGTTTAAATCTCATTCCGGAAACGATCTCTTTAATATCCACGCCAAGTTATGCTTTGTTTTATCTTCAAGTCCACTTCTATTTTTGCAGATGTGTTTTCTTCATTCCGCAGGGTTTAGAATACATTCCAGCGAAGCTAAGGTTTAAGTGTTTGTATTTTCAGATATGGCGTTGGCATTTGACGAATTCGGAAGACCATTTATAAAATTGACGGAGCAGGAACAGAAGACCCGAGTGAAGGGGCTCGATGCGCAAGGCTAACATTGCAGCCGCGAGGGCTGTTGCGAGGATCCTTCGCACCTCCCTCGGTCCCAAGGGCATGGATAAGATGCTTACCAGCGCCGACGGCGATGTCACCATCTGTAAATTTTTAACCCTATTTTATTTATTTTTTAACAATTGTTTTATCAAATTGATTAGCTTTAAAAGCCCTCTTCTGTGCATCATTTAGAAAATAGATATTTGATAGAAGCAAAACCCTGGCTGAATCAGTAGATTGTTTTTGCAAAAATATGGTAGAAGAGGACACAGATCACAGAAATTGATCGGAGTTTAATTTAGATTATGTTTTTTAGTTAGTTTGTTATAAGTGAATTTGGCTATTGGATTTTTGTAACAAAGGAGCACTGCTACATTAGCAAAAATTCCCGTATTGCTTTCATTGTAAAAGAAGATGAAAGTGAAACCCAACATATCAGTAGAAAATAAAGAATGTAACAAGAAAAGTGGGAAAACTGTATTTACATTTCTCACCTTGCTAATCGCCTGAAATGTTGTCTCTTGTCTTTGTCACTAACGGTTTCACTCGTCTGTTGTTGTTCTTTGGCTTGCAGGAAAATAAACGATCAGTTGCAGAAGAGTTGAAACACACAATGCTAATGAGTACGGGAGAATGCTCATGACTACTCCAGATTGTTCGAAAGTTAAAAATTAAATGAACTCTGCCAAATTCCTTCAATGGCATTTAATGTACAAAGATTTTTTACAGATTTTCGATTAGATGTTTTGCAACAACCCAGATTTCCAGCTCGCCTTACAGCTCGGCTTTAATTATTACAATATGTCTAAAGTTTTTTCCCGTATGTATTTTCTTATTTTTTATTTCATTTAATCAAATGTTTCAGCGGCATTGACAAATCATATTAAATATAAATAATTTAATATTAATTATTAATCCAATTTAAATATTTAAGTTTTCCAAAAGCATTGAAGCTCTAAAAATTCTGAGCGCTCATTGGAGGAGGTTGAAAACAAAAATGTATACACCGATTGCATTAGTTTCTGCCTGTCGGCAGGAACTAATAAAAATTATATTGAACTGAAATTTCTAAAACTTGGATTCAAAGATGGACTCATCCCAAATAATTTCTAAAATTGATATAAATTGCATTTGATTACTTAAAGCATTAGAAAAAGTGGTGTTTGTGTTTCCATATAATCTTTCATAGCCTACTTGAACGCCAGAACTTATAATGGGGAACCGCATCGAATTTCCAAGCCAATGTCTGAACCAGCACCTGTCTCCAGTACTACCATTCCTTCAACCCCAACAGAGGCGAATCCCAATGTGGCTTATAATCATCCCTAATATCGACGAAGAGCGTGACAGCTAGAGTGTGCACCATTAATAAATTGTACACTCGCCTTTGCTGTTTTGCATCAGAGTTGAAGTGACCTGTGTTTTACATTGCATTTTTCCTCATTCATCGTGTCAGACGAGATTGACGAGACAAATACTAAAATGTGAGGGATATTTTTGTATTTCATGTTTCGCTCTGTTTCATTGTCCGCTATTTTATTGCAAACCCTTTATTTATAATACAAAAGCTGTTAACCCTCCATTGCTTTTATCAGTGTCGTTTGAGGAAATCTGGGGTTTAAGTAAATGTTGCTTTCCATGTTATATTCAAATAGACTCACTCTTTAGGATTTTAGTTTTAAATCATATTGCCAGAGACATTTTTTTGGGGGTTTTATCAGTGTTTATTTTCTGTATCAATTTTGAGATTTTTTCCCCGAAAACAAATGCTAAATTTGTGTATAATTTTAATTTCAAATTTAGGTTTTTTGCCCCAAAGATAGAAAGGGCTACAATTACAAACATTTTGTTGTGGGATGTTGTTAGTGTTACGGTGGTGCTGCGAAGAACATGAACTTTGAAAGAGCAGGGCTGGCACAGCGCACCTGAGAGGCAGGTAAGGGTTTTTTTATGAATCCTTGCTTAGACTATGAAGTTTGACAGTATCTAAACAAATTCATCTACTTTGCCATTCATTATTCACATCACGCATTTATCACAATTCATTTTCTCAATATATTTCATGACGTCAATCAAGATTGAATTCTATTCATGCCCTTGACTTCCGAATAAGTTTAAAGCGCATTAATGGCTAAATAAACTATATTTCCTTTAACCAGTGGACATTACTATCTAAATTTAGTCAAATATAAATTAAAATCGCTTAATAAATTCAGGTAGCCACAGCTTTCCCATGTCCTGGCTGCTTCCCCTTTCACAATTCACCTCCCTTTTTATTCTATGATCTCTGGGATATATACCCTAAATTGTTATATATACAGAAATAAATGAATGTGAAGTATATCTCTATGGGTTAGTTTTCAAATGATTGTCTTCGTATAAAAAGGTCCAAAAAATAGATTTGTTAATTAATAATATTTTCAAATACTAGTACGGAAAGTTGTTACATTTGACAGAAATTTTATGGAGTTAAGAGTTAATCCCCTTTTTAAAATTTTTTTGCCTTGGCTTTAAGTAAATAACAACATTTCAATCATTTACTATTCATTGGATGAAAAAATTCCATCATGAGGGAATAAAATCTGTTTTACATATTTGATATTTACTTATGTATATTTATACGTGTTATATATATGTGTATTTGTATGTATATGTACATATACGAGTTTATATATATGTGTACATGCTTTGTATATATAAATGAGTGTGTATGCATAAATATATAAATATGACTTATATAGATAAATGAGTGTGTATGCATAAATGTATAAATATGAGTTATATAGATAAATGAGTGTGTATGCATAAATGTATAAATATGAGTTATATAGATAAATGAGTGTGTATGCATAAATGTATAAATATGAGTTATATAGATAAATGAGTGTGTACGTATTTGTACATTTATGAGTGTAGAAATATGTCTATGAAGATATTATGAGACTATAAATATGTCTATGAAGATATGCATATGTATTATGAGGATGCATGTAATTGTAAGACACTCATGTGTGCTGTGATATGTATGATTATGCGTGTGTGTATAATTAAGGGAATGCAATCTCGTTTAAATAATTCAGACTAATTAGATAAGTGCAAACAATAATACACAACTAACCTAAATTAATTTTATGGGACAAATTTGGGACATGAACTAAACCCGTGTCATTCCCAATTTTAGTTTTTGATCACTGTAAAGAGTTGGCATGATGATCATGTCGTGTTGACTTTTACATTGGGGCCATGAAAAAAGCTGGTACGTTGACCCAACTCTTTAAGCTCTATGTCAAAATGTAGTTTTGCCCCATCTTGGTGGATTGTCAAAATACAATTACATATTGACGTAAGTGGCTATACAGTCCCTAGAATGTACCAAGCATATATTATAATGTATATATTAGTGTCATTCTCTTGTGCTAAGTATGGTTCATGACCCAGTTTTGCACCAGCTCTCTTGTTTTAATCTAGGTCAATTGTATACTTATCGTTTGCATTTATTAAGTAGCCTTGATTTATGTAAATGAGATTGTATTTTCTTGTATACATATACATGTGCATATGTATGTATACATATATATATATACATGTACATGTACTCATATATACACACACTTAAAACACTCATAAATATAGAGTTAGCTCAAAAATGTCTCGCCTTATATATGGTCCAGGCATGGCATTTGATGGTCTATGTGGCTGTTTTTCCACTTTTAGACTGTATATGACAACTTACAAATTTATTAGACTGTATGAATTGACATGCTATATTTCTATAAAACTGCATATATAATAAACCATAAAAATTTATTATAGGTAAATACAATATAGTCCTCTAATTTATAATATTAATATATATTAATTTATAATATTTATAAAATACAAATTGATTTAGAGTATTTTGAAAAGATGGGATATAATTGTTTCTAATTTTTATATGAATTGTTAGAATGGTTTCTATTTTCTTATTTGAATTTACGAACTTAGTTAATTTGAATTTTAAAAATATTTTTAATAAGATTGTCTTAAATATGAATTTAAAAACTTGTCATAATAGATAAAATTTAAGATTTTGTCACTTTTTATTAATAATTATAATTGATTATCATTTGATTTAATTAATGTTTTGTATTTCAATTTCAAATTAATAAAAATAAAATAGTTTTCTTCTTTCATATTAGATTATTATATGTTTTATTTTCAGTGGTGTTTTTAAAAATTATAATTTCCATTAAAAAATAATTAGTTAATTTAAATTATGCATATAAATATATTTTAAAATAATAACTAGATTATTTGCATTACTTTATTAATAATAAAAATATTTTTTTCATACTTAATATTTATGATTTATAAAATTAATAAAAAAATATTTAAATATAAAAGATTTTATAGAAAATTATTCATCAATTAAATATATTCTTGATAGATAATATTTTTCTTAAAACATCAAATGAAAGATATTGAAATGACCAAATCATCATAAGATTTTCATATTATAGGTAAGGATGACCGTCAAATTTCAGGCCTCAAATTTAAATTATGGGTTGCCTGTGTGTATATTTAGCTGATATGAGCTTTAGACATCCATTGAAGGGTGCACACACACACATGTACATGCACAAGTATGTGTATATTTAGCTGATCTGCTATATTTTGTAGCAGCTTTAACCCGGAATGGTATCTCACACTGGGAAAAACAACTTTCAGGCAGTTGAAACATTCCTTACCTCATGTCTGAAAACAAATTTTAACTCGCATCCAATATTTTCATTTAACAGGCTGCAAAAATCTTGTCTTGAGCTCAAGAATCTAGTAGCTCCAATATTTTCATTTAAGAGGCTGCAACAATCTTGTCTCGAAGCTCTTAAACCTAATATTTTTATTGTAAATAGATTGAAGCACCAGCTGTGGAGAGATTGGTTTTGGTTCATCTCATTTTTAAAAGAATTCTGCTTTGGTCGGGTTATGTAATATTTTTCCTGCAAACTCTGCCCATTTTTTCTAATTGGCATTGTTCACAGCATGACACAAATTATTATCTATGGCTGTTTTCATATAGGATATTATTCTAATACCTAGTGTTAGATCCTATTTGTTTCTCTACATTGTTTCTCCATGTAGAGATATTTTGAACTGTGAAATGAATTTTACGTTTATTAGTGGTTTTAAATTTTTGTTTATTGTGTTTCCCCTGTTCTTGAGGTTATTTTCATGACAACTTTTGCACAGAATTATTTAGTATCGAATGGATATTAGCTAATGCTGATGCAGTAAATCAGTAAATGCAATGGCTGGCAGAGTTATCTTCACATATAGTGAATGGTAGAGGTCAGACCATCTTCATATGTAAACTTATTTTCATATGTAAACTTATTGCATTCTTCACTTATTTACTGTTAAAGACCAAGATGTGGAGGTATAAATGAGGCATGTTGTGTCATGTCCCCTTTTCAAAATAAAACTTACTATTAATAGTAGGTCAGTTTGTCCAAAATTAGTAAGTCAAGTCTCGCAAACAATTTGGGAAATAATGTTCTAAATGGAGAAATAATCAAATCAGATTTTAATGTCAAATTATTAAATGGCATTTTAAATTAATTGGAGCTAGAAATGGCAAGGGGTTTTGGGGAATCTCAAAATTAGCAGCTATTAGTCTTCTTGAGTTTAAATGAAGAAGCTGGATAAAATGGCAATTTCTATTCAAGTGGTGGAAGTGGAGATGCATTTCGGTTACAAATTTTGAAATGCAAGATTCCCTCCTCTTTGGCGTGGGGATTTTGGCACCCAAAAGTGCTTTTTGAATATTATGCCTTTTATAGTGATTTCTACTTGTTTTTGGGATTCATTCTAGGGGAGAGGACCCAGTAGTTGTGCACCTAACTTTGTGCTTCTCAAACCTAACTTCGAGCTTCTCAAAATCCTACCTGGAAATTTCAAATCACTCCCATTTTTTTACAGCAGCTTACTTGGCAAGTCCCCTACTTATAACTAAGGTTTCAGGGCCACATCATCAAGTATGGTGCCACATCAGCATGCTTTTTGCAAAGGTGTCCAAAACAGCCCCCCAAAAAGTGAGACCAATAGTCATGCAAAAGAGGCCCCTATACTTGTGCAGCTGATGTGACATCACATGATTGGTTGCTTTTTACAACTAATGGTACATTTCATAGCAATAACAACTTTAAAGTCACAACTATTGGCTAAGTCACAAGGTTCGAATTCGGCAACAATAAAATTTGATGAGGAAAAAAAAAATGGAAAAAAAATTCGAACTAAATTCGCCTTATAAAAATGTAATATTTAAAATATAAATAATAAATATTTAAAATAATATTAATTTAAATTTGAATATATTGTAAATTATGATAAATTTTAAAATATTATAATATAAATAAGTTTAAATATTATTACTATATAAATCATAAATATATCAAATATGCAACTTTGATATATATATTTGAATAACTATATTAGATATGCGTAGTAGGAAGACATCTTTTTTTACGACCTCTAATACGATTTTAATCTTGACCTCTAATTTACGATTTTACATATCTTTAGTAGGAAGACATATCTTAATTTATGATTTTATTCAAATATATCAAGAAGACATCTAATTCGGCAACATAGGAAAACTCTTAATACGATTTTAATTTGCAACTTAGGAAAACTCTTAATACGGTTTTAATTTACCTCAAACATTCAAGATATATTAGAGATGCCGATTCATAATCCTGCAAAATACGCTTTGACGCACGAAAATTTCATTCGCTTATGTTCCGCGGCTCCACCTATGCACAAACCTGGGCGTTGCCTGAGTATGAGCTTGCAATAATTTGTTAATCTTGACCCACCATCCCTGCTAGAAGGATCTCTAATGTCCGTGCCTGGAACTGCCCAAATGGGGAAAACAATGAATTGAAGTGGTAAAACCACGTTTTTTGAATATATTTTATTGAAATTTTTTTTATGTCCTATACCTGTTTGAATATGAGACGAATTTTAACGAATTTTAAGTCATGTTTTGAAGTTCACCGAATTTTGAACTTCATGGTTGAAATTCGGCGAATTCTGTGACTTAGACTATTGGCACAATGTATTGTAATTATTAATATATAAACCAGAGTTTTGTGACTCGCCATGACTCGCCAAAACTCGGTGAGTCACGGGCCAAGTGACCCTCGGCGAGTCCTGGGTGGCTCAGACCTGGACTCGGCAAGTCATGGCGAGTTTTGGCAAGTCATGGCCGAGTCATGGATTAGACGCCTTTGTCAGAAGGACCCAGGCTCCTCTGAGCCATAGACTTGTAGTTGTTTTACTTTTGATATATGTGTGGAACTGGAACATTTGAATTTTGATGTCATGGATTTCATATTCCACGAGTTTTGTAATATTTTTACATTTGACACTATTTATATATCTATGGTTATTGGTTGCTATTTCCTTCAGCTCCAATTTGCGTTTATACTAATGTGATCGATGTATACTTATGTATGTGATCAAATTAACTTCTATTTGATGATGTTATTGTGTATTTAAGGTTTGTTTAATAAAGGGTGCATGAAACAAGTTTTAAATCCTTAAAAATCGCTAAATTTCTTGGGTTTTTCACTTTGCCGAGTCCTGGCCGATCCGAGTCTCGAGTCGAGTCACCCTTGCCGAGTCCGAGTCCGAGTCCCGTTTCTATGATATAAACACACAAAATTTGATATTTTATGTTTCAAACAATAGTTTTGATTTGTACTATTATTGGAACAAAAAGTATCAACAACCCTCACAACTATTCATACATGCTCAACTACAAGTGCTCTTCCCCTATCTTATCATTTTTAACCGGGTTTTGTTCTTTTTCTTCAGAGGCTGAGAAACCATGGAAGGAGTGATCTTCCAGGCTGATAAACTAGGGGGATAGAGGCTTGTAGGTAGTGTGTTTACAAGTTTCCAGTGGCAATCACATTCAGGGGTTGGAGTTGTGCTTCAAAGAGACTTTATGTGTGTTGTTTTGACAGGGGTTGTAATAGATAGTGTGTTGGAGTTTCTTAGTTCATTTTTTAGATTTGTATTGCTGGTAATAACAGCATATATTGCTGTTCTTGGCTGTTGTTAGACATTTATTTTCATGTATCTTTCTATTGTGGGAAAGTGTGACGTGTTTGGAGGGTATTTTGGATTTTATAGTGGATTTGTGAAGATTTGAGCTCCATTTCTGGAGTCTATTTTGTAACGCTTCATGGCAGATTTGTAGACTGTCATAAACATATATTTGCATGCTGTTACAATGCCAAAATTTCTGCAGAATCTTATGTTTTTATGAGGGTTTGAAGTGTCTATAAGTTCATTGGTGCAATTTTCGTCATACCCGATTTCACTGTTTGGTTGCAAAAAAATGTAAATCCTGTTGTTTTTGTGGTAGTGCTCATTAACCACAGGCAAACATCAGATCTGTTGCCTTCCCAACTGTAATGTCCCCTACTTGATCTATTTCAATATACTAAAATTGATTGATTCTCTTCAATTAGTTATTAGCAAGTTCTTATTTATTTTCCTCATTAAATGATTAATTTCATTTTTCATGGTTCTTAATATAGATATCGGACCCTGCTACTACTTCAATTTTAAGGGAGAAGGGTTTATGTATGTTACCAAAGCACTTAGAGACCAAATACAATAGGTTCCCTCAAAGTTTATAGATCCAAGCCCTTACCTATCTTGGGTCTATACCCTCAAGGCTTATGGATCGCTGATCCCCACCTTATCTTGGGACTTAACCTATTGAATGAAACTATAAGTATACTAACTTCTCATGTATAATAAATATATATGAAATTAAGTATGATTGTCGTACATATTGCAGTTTATATTAGTATTACTATTAAATTCTGCATAACAACATTATCAGGCTTTGTATGTTAAGCATAAATATTGAACACATCCCCATGCATACCACCAAGAACAAAGATGCTACTGCTTGTAACTTAATACTATTTCTGATCCGATCCAATGCATGGTGATGTTGCTGGGTGCTTTGATTCCTTTCCTTTATATCTCTCAATGTGAGGGAGAGGTCACCTCTTCATCATGCATGCCCTTTGGAAAAAGACACACCCTTTCACCATTAGCACCTTTTGAAAGAGTGCACTCTTCGTTATTTCTGCCCTTTGAAAGGGACATAACCTTTCATAATCAGGTCTGCACTTCTTATTTAAATCAGATGTGCACTTCTTATTTCCAAATTCTTCCCCCCTCAAATGAGTTTCTCTTCTCCCTTTTAAATCTCACGTTTGAGGGAGTCACATCTTATCATTTCATGCCTTTTGACCTTTCATTAGCTTTAATCAAATTTTAATTATATTTAATTATATTCTTTTATAGTTTAATTTTAATTTTTATATTTATTCTTTTGTATTTTAATTTTTTAATTATTTATTATTAAATTATATTTCAAAGTAGGGACACTACACCAACCATAGACGATAAGCTCTTATCGTCACCCCTGAGCACACTATATGTCCTTCATGTTATTGAGTTCATGTCTATTGATGCAATCATGTTATTGAGTTCATGTCTATTGATGCAATCATGACCTTGCATATATATGAGTCAATACCTCCTAATAGACCTCAAGTCGGCCATATACTTTTGGCGCTAAGGATAGGGTCAGACCTATATATTACAAGTTACATATGAGTTTCCCTTAGTTGCAAGTTACATTTAACTTAATCACAAGTTACACACAAGTGGTTCGCTCAAATAGGGCCTGCCCCAAATTAGACTCATACAACTGAGATATCCAAATCCCAAGGCCGTCAGGCCACTTGGCATTTTGTGCACTAGGTCGGCTCTAGAAGGGATCTGACCTAGCTACACAACAACAAATCTGAGTTGGGTTAATAGAATCTTGTAAATCTAATATAAAATTGCAGCAAAGGTTATTACATGTTGACTCTTTGGAAGAATGCCTTAAAAGAAACGTGGTCTCATGGCATGCAATGATTTCAGGATAAGCACAAAACAAATCTGAGTTGGGTTAATAGAATCTTGTAAATCTAATATAAAATTGCAGCAAAGGTTATTACATGTTGACTCTTTGGAGGAATGCCTTAAAAGAAACGTGGTCTCATGGCATGCAATGATTTCAGGATAAGCACAAAATAGATTTGGTGAGGGTATATATATGTTTTAGTTGCAATTGCCTTGGTAGACATGTATATAAAACGTAGAATCACAGACAAGGCATGTGAACTTTTTTACAGAATGCCTCAAAGAAATGTGGTCCCATGGTAAGCCATAATTGCAGGATATGCACAAAATGGATTTGTTGAAAATACACACGTGTATGCATGTATACATACATACATACACGTGTGTTGAATATATATATCTATATATGTACATGTACATACATACATACATACATACATACATGTCATGTATGACATACATGTATACATTCATTCATTCATTCATTCATTCGTTTTTGTACCATTATATTGGTTTTTGTACTTTAAAAACCAGAATGTGGAGGCATCAACGAGGCTTCTGAACTTTTAAATAGAATGCCTCAAAGAAATGTTGTTTCATGGCATGCCATGATTTCAGGATATGCACAAAATGTATTTGTTGAAAATGTACATATATGCACATATATGTGTGCGTGCATGCATGCTGTATGTATGTATATATATGTGTATTCATGCATGCATACATGGATATAAACATATATGTGTATGTATGCACATATATAGCATTTGTGTGTTTATATTCAAGCAAATTCAATTGGCAGGTGTAAAGCTAAATTCCACAACCTTTGCCAGCATCCTTCCTGCTTGTGCCAAAATGGGAGCTTTGGAGTAGGGTATGGACATCCATCAAAGCATAAAGGAATTTTGTCAGATGTTGTAGTTGCAAGTGCCCTTGTAGACATGCATACAAAATGGAAGCATAAACAAGTCATGTGAATTGTTTGACAGAATGCTTGAAACAAATGTGGTCATCGTATGCCATGATTGCAGGATATGCACAAAATAGATTTGTTGAGGGTATATATATGTTTTAGTTGCAATTGCCTTGGTATGTATGCAAAACGTGGAATCACAGACAAGGCATGTGAACTGTTTTGCAGAATGCCTAAAAGATATTTGGTCTCATGGTAAGCCATAATTGCAGGATATGCACCAAATGGACTTGTTGAAAATACACATGCATGCACATATGCGTGAGTATATTTATATTTGAGCAAATGTAGTTAGCAGGTCTAATTATTTCACAACCTTGCCAGCATCCTCCCTGCCTGTGCCAAAATGGGAACTTTGGAACAGGGTATGGACATCCATCAAAGCATTAATAATAGAGGAATTTTGTCAGATGTTGTAGTTGCAATTGTTCTGGTAGACATGCATGCAAAATGTGGAAGTATACCACAAGGCATGTGAACTTTTTGACTGAATTCCTCAAAGAAATGTGGCCCCATGACATGCCATGATTGCATGATATGCACAAAGAAGCTGTAGGCACTTTCAAAGGCAAATTATACAACCTTTGCCCGCATCTTGTCTGCCTGTGCTGAAAAGGGAGCTTTGGAACAGGTTATAGACATCCTTAAAGTTACAAAGGATAGAGGAATTTTGTGAGATGTTGTAGTTGAAACTGCCTGGTAGACAATAATGCAAAATGTGGAAACATAGACAAGGCATGTGAATTGTTTGAGGCACACACTCGCATGTACACACTCATATCAAATCGAGTCCAAAATGTTGATGAAAAAGTATTTAATATTCGCCCTTTAGAATTACAGACACAGGAATTTGGAATTTTGGATATATATGTGCATCCATTTGTAAGGTAAAATAAACCACTTGCATAAATTAAAAATATTTAGTGTAGTTAAATAAACGAAGCATTTAATAAACAACTAATCTAGATATATGAGCTGTGACCTGAAAAATTAAATAGTAAAATTAATGGAATGTATATCCACATTTAATCTCTGGTACTTAATTGTTCGAGTGCTAGCTTTTATATATGTGTGTGTGTCTGTGATATGTATATATACATAATGTGTGTTCAAAACAGAGAGGAAAAGTTGAATTTTATATATTTGTAATGATGAACATTGCAAACTTGAATGTTGCCTCTCTGTTTTGAACCCAGTTTAATTTTTGTGTGCCTGTATCTATGTGTATATGTAAAGGAAAATAAGCCAGTTACATAAATATCTCTGCTAATCGATAAATGAAGTATTTATTAATTAATGGAATGTATATCCACATTTAATCTCTGGTACTTAATTGTTCCAATGCTAGCTTTTATATATGTGTGTGTGCGCGCAGTATGTGTATATACATATGTATGTATGTATATATGCATAATGTGTGTTCAAAACACAGAGGAAAAGTTGAATTTTATATATTTGTAATGATGACATTGCAAACTTGAATTACATATGTATATACACATAATGTGTGTTCAAAACAGAGAGGAAAAGTTGAATTTTATATATTTGTAATGATGACATTGCAAACTTGAATGTTGCCTCTCTGTTTTGAACCGAGTTTAATTTTTGTTTGCCTGTATCTATGTGTATATGTAAAGGAAAATAAACCAGTTACATAAATATCTCTGCTTATCGATAAATGAAGTATTTATTAAATAAATGAGCTAGGAATTTGTTGTTCACAACGGTGGATTTTTAGGGCTTGTTTAGATGAATTTCTTAGAACCTTTAAGCTGACTAAACTTTTCTTGGGTTCCCCTTAGTATGAAAATATTATAGAGTATCGCAGAATTGTATTCATGTAATTGAGAGGCAATTTTGAATGGATAATTGTCACTAAGGGATATATAACGAAAGGTATCAAGTGTATACCTGTAAATCGTCATAATAATTAATAAATTTCTGTTTTATGCCACTCTGTGTACGTGTTCTTAATGCATTGTTGCAGCACTTGATTTGACCTATTTGCTGTGTGAACCGACTCCTACCTAGCATCCGTCATTTGGCACTTCTGATCATCATAACCTTCACACAAATATTATTTTAGGCACCATAAGCGTTACACAGGGATACATCCCTGGTCCTGGAACTGGGCGTCCCTGTTCCCCTGCCATTTTGAGGATGATGGGATGTCAAGGGGACATCTCCCTGCCATCCCTGGGACGGCCAGGGATGCCTGAGGGGACAGCCAGGCATCCACCAGAGGTAGTATAACAGCAAAAACTTGTTCTATAAATGTATTTTTTTTCATTTTTGCTTCATCTTTTTAATCATCCAACAAAAAAATTGACATCTATTGTTGGATTTTTCTCACATCTAACACCTTGTGCAGATTATCATTGCTGCCCCTCAAACCCATTAGGGTCTCCACTCCCAAACCAGCCCCTGTTATGGATCTCATAATTAATTTTATTGTTGTTATATAGTTTATAACTTTATACTGCTGTTATACTACTTTATTGAAGTTTATTATGCTGTTATACTACTGCTATCATGATTTATTTACTACTGCCATCCCTGAAACGTGTCACTTGCGTGCCCGCCACCCTCTCCCTGAAACGCTGTGGAATATAGGTCTATATGTTTATCTTTTCAAATTTTAACAACATATGCATGAATATATATATTTTTAAGTTTTCTTATTACCTAAGGCATGCATTTGAATAGCTGAAGCAAACTTTTTAACCACATTACATCATGGAGTGTACTCATATTGATCATCTTATTAGTTCCTGAGATACTAAATAAAACTATATCCTTCTATTAGTAATGAGACCCACAGTGCACCAGTAATCACCATTGCAACATGCTTTGACAGAGCGCAAGCTTGTGCCCTGTATGACATAATTGATAATCGTATATGGATGTCTTTGCTGTGATGTAGTTATTTACTATTTGAATGTCTAAGGTGATGCATACTTGTACATGTTTAAAAAGGAGATAAAATGTCCACTTATGTCATGTAGCCGTTGTATTTTAGATCCTCTGTATCAATTACTTCATGTGCACAGGCTATCAGTGAGTTGTTTTGCAGTTTAGGTTATGCTGCACTTGTACAAATCTGTTGTACAACGTGTTATACAAATCTGTTGTACAATATGATGGTCTCCACCAAGTGTTATAATGATTTTCAAACGTGATCAATTTTTTCTATAGCTGATATTGTGTGGATTAGATAAGAAGTATCTTTTTGTTTCGTACTGTATCATGCTACATGGTATGAGTTAGGCACTTACTGAGATCTATTGGGATTCATGTTCTTGGATCATTGTTAAACATTCTCATTTCTGTTTGTTGTTCTATGTGCTTTTGCTTCTGATGAGTTAGTTTCTTAGCAAGAAGTGACTGCTTCATTTGAATTCTGCATTGAATGGTTTTTCTGGAAGGAAGCTTTTGTTTGGACACTGTCAAAGTGAGCCTAACATCTTTATTATATTTTGCAGGTTACTTTACCAATTTACCTTATGAAGAAACTCAGTCTAGCTGATGGAATGAATTGCTTACATTCTGGGTTGAGTCTTACTCCGTTTTATTTTACGGTTTCTTTTACCTTCTGAAGAATATTTTCCTAACTGCCATTATCTTTCGAAAAATTGGTCAGCTGTTGCATTGGATTGCATACATCTTGGTTTTTTGTCACATTAATTATTGTAATATAGAGTATGTATGCTTGTGTACTCTGGATCATTGGATCGAATGCCCCTGCTTTTCATGATGTCTGCAGCTGCATTCTCCATCTTTTCTGGAACTTTGATGTCGACACCTTTAAAGCAAAGTGCATGGCCTGATTTGTGTCACTTCGTTTTAGATTTAAGTTCTCTATGACCGGTTTGGTGTATGTGTGTACTCTCTTTTCCCTTGAGCAGAGGATTAGATGGATTGATATGCCATTCAAGTTAACCGGATGGGTGTTATGGTCTTATAAACTTTATGGGTTTGTAATAAAAATAAATTTCAAAAAGCTTGGCAGATTATGAAGTATCACATGGCATAAATTTTTCTCATTTTTGCATTTGCAACATGGCATGTGTATTAATTCCGCAATTGCTGCAGGTAAATCTAAAGCACGATATTTATAAGTAGCTTTAAAGAAAGCTTTGGAGGACACCCAATAATGCCTGTTAGGTTAATTCTTCTTGCTTTTGTATAATTTTAATATTTCATTTTTATTTATTTATTTTGTTTCAAACGTAGTCTTTTAATCTGGGAGTCAATTTTTTTTTGTAATCTTTTGAAATTCAAATTAGGTATATTTCTCCATTCAATTTCTTCAACTTCTTTTATTCTCCCATCAAAAAATTTAAATTCTTCATATCAAAGCTATGGTCTTTGTCATTATATTGTCATTATTCAAATCATAGAAGCAATAGTCTACAAAAAAATTGCGATTATACCGGATTAATCCTGAATGGAGCTAGCCGATTTATTCCTCGAAAAAATCCAGAGACAAAAATTGTTGACCCAATTTTCATTGATTTTTTTCATTTAAATCACATTTAAATCATGTTAAAAACCCCCCAAAATGGTAAAATACTTGAAAAAAATCATTGTAAAAACTATAGAAAAACTCGTGAAATTATTGAATTGCTAGAAATAGGGTTGATCCGAGACTGAATCAAAGCCAATTTGGAATCAATGTTGAAAAAGTTTGTTATTTTGTCCCTTAGTTTTCTTTTTGACCTTTGAAAACCCCTAAATAAAGGAGTGGTAGGAGCAATGGCGATCATCAACCGAATTTGAAAGAGCCTCAATCATTCCAAATTGTGGGGGCATATGAGATAGAATCAAAGCAGCTGAAAAATCTTCTCTAAATCATGGCTTTGATAGGACTCGAGCTCTTTGCACACCCCAGCCCATTGATTCTGATGCGAATACACTAGCCCAATGAAAGTACCAAGCTTGCGAGTATAGTGGCCCAACGGGGATTTCAACCTTGGTGGGGGTTTCACCAAGCAAGTGTTTTAACCGCTAAATTTTATGGAGGAATCTTAGGTTTTAGCTTGGTTTGATCTTAAAGGGACCACTTACAGAAGATCTCTTCCCATGAGGCCATTTTCGGGGGTCATCATTCCCCACATTTAACTTGTTCAAATCCACAAGCTCATCGACCCAACAAAAGTAGAAAGCTTGCGAGATTAATGGCCCAACAGGGGTTTGAACCTTGGTGGTTGCCTTACTAATGGAGTGTTTCTACCACAACACTAAACGTCTGAAGGCATACATAATATATATACATATTGATATATGATTTTTAATTTATAACCGATATAGTTAATTTTTGCTCAAACAAAGACATACAATTCATTATGTGAGCAATATATCTAAAGTGCTCCACGAAATAAATGTGAATGACAAGAAGCTTACATACTTGTAATAAAACAACCTCCAATGCACAATCATTAAAATTTGTCTCTACCTAAAATAGTAGTTGCAAGCTAGGTATTGCCAAAACCAATGGCTTGCTAATCTTTTGCTCCAGCTAAACAAATGCCTTTTGTTGAATTCTACCCCATATAAAAGACTTACCAATTGCCAGTAGGGAATATAAAGCATTGCAATTGTGGAATATGATTTGATAAGCTTTCTCAAATATTGAAATACCCCTAGAAAAATCCTTGCCTCGATCACAATGAAAGTCTTGGATCACTTCAAAATGGCTTCCACTTTTACTAAATTTCTAACAAAAGCTGGATCTCTGACTGATAAATTTTGATATCAGACTAAACACAAACACAACTGTTTGGTGTATTTGGTGACTACCCTTTTAAAAAGTTATATTTGCCTATGTAAACAACAATATCAATATAAACAACAACAAAAATATTTTGTACGATCATGGGTTAAACTCTATTTTATTTACTTTCTATATCTGTATGCTATGGAAATGCCCCTAGGTTTTTTAAAAAAAGTAGTTTGTTTATCTTTCTACAGTTTTTTATTATCTTTTAAAATCCAAATTTTTACCCATTAAAAAAAAAAATCTTATACTTTTGGTTTGCTGATTTTTTCTCCAAATGATTTTTGTTGCTTCGATAGAAAGCATTGCAATTGTGGAATATGATTAGCTCTCTAAAATATTGAATTAACCCTTCAAAATAATCACAGTGAAATTCTTGGATCACTTCAAAATGGCTTCCACTTTTACTATTTGTTTGTTAACTTTTGATCTCGGTTACTTCATAGACCTAGCTAATATTTGCCTGTGTAATTAGCAATATGAATATAAACAACAAAAAATTATTTCTACAATTCATGGGTTAAACTCTATTTTATTTGCTCTCTATATCTCTGTGCTATGGAAATGACCTTTTTTTTTTAAATAATTTTTTTTCTCTTTCTACAAATTTTTATGTTTTTCTTTTAATCTGATTTTTTCTCCATTTTTTCAAAAAATCTTATTCTTTTGGTTTGTCGATTTTTTTCCAACAAACGGTTTTTGATACTATGATTCAAACAAATTCTACACATTCCTCTCTTATTCTTCTCTTATTAGTTATCAATTATGTCGTGCAAGTGCCAAATTTCAAATTATTTAACTAACAATTTAAAAAAAAGAAAAGCAAAGCCACGCGGAAATAGGAATACCCATATAGGGCTTAGATGTTTGAATTCTTGTGTTTGTGAATGCATAGAAAGCATGTAATTCCATAACATTATAATTAAAGCCACATGTTTTGTAAAAGGTTATCATCTAGGCATTATGGGTACAATTTTTTTCTAGGTGATGATCTTGATGATCAAATCACTTAGTTTTATAGTTTTGTACTCACCACTTTCTTTGTCAGACATATACATAGAGAGGCACATATAATGCAAGCCAATATTTCTATATATACATATAATGCTACTTTATGGTTCTATAAACTACTATATTTATAATGCTTTCATCATTTTTAGGCCAACGATATTGAGACCTTGGTAGGACATTTTATAAATATGATTTTTTCAGAGTCCATGAAGATGTTTAGGAGCACTTTTAAACGTAACTTATTCCAAAAGTGCTTTTAAACAACTACATTTTGTTGTTTCACTTACATTAGTAACTAACTTTGGTAAATACTTGGTATTTATTTTAGGACCGAGTTTCTTGTTTTGGGTTGATATTTGATATGCATTGTTTATCTATAAATTAATAATTAGGAGTTCGATGAATAGCAAGCATGCCATCATTAAAGATTTTGTGTGTCAAATTCATACATTGATGGGTGAATTTCCAAGTATGTAATCAAGTGTACACAAATTTGTTGAAGTGTTCCTACACTTCCGTTAACCTTTAATGCTTTGGAGATAAAAAAAAACAAATGTTAAGGTGATGAATGTTAGGATACAACTTGCTCCCAGTGCTTTATGCCTAGGGCCATGATATTGTGATTTTTGAGGTTATTGAATAGTTGACTTGAGATGCATGGAACTAAGGTCTAGTTGGTAGGGGCTCAATGAGTAGCTTCTGTAACAAGTCAATTTGTTACCTTATCATGGTTGAGTGGTGAAAATTGTTAAGGTTTTTTGGATGTTAGGATACGACAGGTGTGGAATTCTATATGGCTAGGACCAAGCTATTATAAAAGAGGTTAACTTGAGGATAATTGTATTTAAAATTTAAAGGGGTATATATGGAAGCATCTATCATTGTAAATTATCACGGATTATGATTATTACACTTAATTAGTAAATGTAATGAAAGGTAGCATCTTTGAATCTCTTTGGTGGAGCTTTCTTATTTAGGGAATGTTGTATATGTTGTAACACTAGACCTGTAGTCACATAAATCTGTCCACTTAATTAAAATGAATATTTAGTATTTATTTGATTATTTAACCATCAATCAATAATTAATTAAATTAATATATTTAATTAATTCATCTTAACCCTCTTCTCCTATTAATTAAATAAATTATTCAATTTATTTGATTTAATTCACTTAACTAAATTCAGACCATTAATTAAATAAATAAATCATATTTGTTTAATTAAATCTTCTCTCACATTTAAATAAATTAATATTTATTTAAATTCCCCCAAAATCCCATCTCTCACATTTATATAAATTAACATTTATTTAATTCACCTTTATCCTCTACCCACTTGCATTTTCCTACAAATGCAAGTTGCACAATTATTTTAAATAAATAATTTATTTAAATCACCTTTCTCTTCCACCCACTTGTATTTTCCTACAAAAGCAAGCTTTACAACTATTTTAAATAAATTATTTATTTAAAATCCTATTTATCCTCACCCACTTGAAACCTTTAATGGTTTCCCTTAAAGTCTTCAAACTTGATGGCTTTAAAGTCTTCAAACTTGATGGCTTCCTTGTATAGTCTTCTTAAGCCTTTAATGGTTTCCCTTAAAGTCTTCAAACTTGATGGCTTTAAAGTCTTCAAATTTAATGGCTTCCCTTAAAGTTTTCTTAAGACTTTAATGGTTTTCCTTAAAGTCTTCAAGCCTTTAATGGTTTCCCTCAAAGTCTTCAAGCATTTTAATGCTTTATCTTCTTTTTTCTCATTTAAATAAATTAATATTTATTTGAATATTTATCCAAATGCAAATTACACCATTTAATTGAAATAAATGATTTTATTTTAATTGAAAATACCAAAATTTCTCCCACTTGCATTTTCCTACAAAATCCACTTGCATGCCTAAACCCCTTCTAGATTCTTTTAAACCCTTCCTAATTAACCTAATCCATCCCCTAAATATTGTCACATTCCTAAGCAAATTGGAGTCACTTCTCAAAGACTCCAAAGTCTTTGAAAAGCAATTAATGCTTTGTGTGTTCAACAAATTAACCTCTAAAGTCTTTCAAACCACTTATGGCTCTTACATGACCATTAATGGTTAATTCCACTTGCACCCATGGTTAATGACTTTGACCCCTAACTTAACCCTCATGTAACCCATGTGTCTCTTCAAAGCATTTATTTCTTTGACTAGGGTAACCATCATGTCCCCTCAAGCATTTAATGCTCCTTATCACTCCTCTCAAGCCTCCTCATGGTGACACTTGTCAACATGGGATTGGGTTGAAAGTCTCACATGGATTGAATATCTTTCAATCCTAACCCTTGTTAAGATTACTCAATCTTAACCCTTCATTTCCCCATTTCTTCTATAAATAGAACCTTTCTCTTCAAGCAAAAAAGGAAGCATTAGAGTATTGTTGTTATACTGGCATTAGCATAGAGCTTTTTCATAGCATCACTATCTACACTTGCATAGCATTTGTTTATCATATTCAACCATCTTGAATCTCCATATGGCATCCATGGCTAGTGCTAAAAGCTGAGAGCTACACTCATGTGGAACTTGGAGAGGAGAGGAACAAGGGAGAAGCAACTATGAGCATCTTGATTAGCTATTTTATTCTATGTTTATATGCTTTCTATTTCATGCTTAATATTTCTCTTGATATGCCTGTTTAGGATAATCTTTTGTTGCTAACACTAACATTTGTTTCTTGTGCTCTTGTGTGTGTTGCCATCAAACAGATTTTCTAATCCTTTTTGCAGAGCATCAAGACCTATATGAGTATTTTTATTTCTATTATGAGTATATTAAAGATTAGCACACATTTTCCCACCACACATTTTGTGTGGAGGTGATTATGTTTATATTCTACAGTATTTCTATGTATTAATATTTAGTTCTGAAGGATAGTTGTCTTCCAAGCAACCATTGACAACTTTTTATTTACCAAGGAGGTAGCCAACACTATTATTCTAACAACCAAGAAGCTACCTACATAGAAATTTGTTTTAAGCAAGGAACCTTGCTTCAATTCACAAGCATATTATTTAAAAAAAGTGGAAAGAGCACAGTGATTACACTTTATAGATATTTATAGAAATTGAAAACCAATGAGTAATAATCGCAAAGTCGACTTCTTTTTGTCTATTTTTTTTTTTTCATTTTGAGCTTATAACCATAGTCCGGAAGCAATGGGGTCTTGAAAATAGGGGAGACTTTACCTTGTTCTATAAAGGAAATAGGCAAACAAAACTATCCTTAGCGCCCTTGAACATTAGGGTGCACAATCTTCTTCTACAATAGCCTTATTTGCATATCTTCATTGTAAAGCTCTTTCATACTAGTAGGAAAATCTTGTCTTACACCAACAAACGAGGTGTGCTTATTATCTTTTGACACACATAAATAGAAGTGACACAAAAGATTTCATGCAAGGATTTTGACATAAATGTTGTAGAATTCTACTTCAGATTGATTTGATTTATGTCAGAACATCTAATCTTTTCTCAATAGGTTTGTTTTCTACTTATCCAACGACAACTACAATATTTTATATCACACTTCATCGAGGCATGTTTCTCAGAAGAGAAAGATACATTTGAACATTGCTATAGGGCTTGGTAAGACTGGAAGTTATAGTTACCTTCTTATCTCGAAAATTATGCATAAGTTTTAAGTAATTAGAGTTTTTACGATGGAACATTATTGAGATATTTTATTTTTCAAGGGATCTTTAACAACAAAACTTTATTTAGATATTTTCTTAAAGTATTTTTTTAAAGAATTATTGGTGGAAGTCTTGGTCGATGTATTCTGAATGAATAGACCTGATGGAGTAGATGGTTAGATGGTGAAGTTACCAAGATATTTTTGAAGAGAAGCAAATCAGTTGCTAGATTGCTAATGGTAGATATGCATATAGTGCTAGATGCTTCGTCGAAAAGCAAAAAAAAAGTGACTCAGATTGTTAGCTTGCAACATAATCCGGTTGCTGCAGTTAACCTTTGAATAATTATCTTTATATCATCGTGAAGTGCATTTATACAGACCTTTCAGTGGTCAAACAATTCTATTCTTATATAAATGGTAGGGGGTTTACTTTCATGACACTCATTATTGGAAGATATATTTTTAACAATGAGTAGTAGGTTTTAGGTCCATGATAACGAGTGTAAAGCTTCTAATAAAACCATGTCAATTTTTATTGAAGTTTATATTTTAGTTCATTTTTTTATAGTGATCTCATTATTGAACTGAACATCATCTTGTGGAATATGTTAATGGTAGTTAGCCAAAGCAATAGGAAAATGTATCATCACACTGCAGGTTCATGGACTGTGTTTAATTGGGGATATCACAAAATGGTTCTTTGATGAGGGGAAAGGCTTATCTAAGAATGTGTTAATGAGAAAATGGTCATAAAATTTAACCGCAAATGATATTATAGAAAAGGGTTTGGTCCCTCTTAGAAAATTGAAATACTTGACCTCTGATATCCTCAATGATGTTGTTCTATTGTGCAAACAAATATAGCTCATCTTCCACTTTGGTTGCTTACATGAGCGGTCCTAAATGCATCATGTGATGTGTACCATAGGTGTGCAAATGCTCAATGCATATATGCATGCATGGTTAGTCTACCTTAACATGTATGTGGCACGCATAATACTGGACTTTCTATTCTAAGAAAGGTAGAAGAAGAAGAAGGCAATTTTAATGTCCATTAGGCTAAGGATAGCCTATGGGACAACTTGCCCAATCAAACCGACTTTTGCAAATCAATTCTTTTTCTATGTATGTTGATGATGAGTGATACCAACTTCTCAATATAATCCTCACTGAATAAATTATATCACATGCTATAGGGTCACAAACTTTTCCCTGTTGTCCTTGAAGGTATCACACTCTAAAATAAAATGTTTTTGATTTTCACTTTTTTGGATGTGCAAAAAGTACATACTCTTTCTTACAAAGCCTCTTTTGGCCTTTTCCAATGCTTGGTCTCATAATGGAGTTGATGAGAGTTGGTTCTAAGCTAAGCAATACAAATTTTATCTCTCCATGAGATATTGGCCCCTATGTAAACTTTCTAAAGTTGATCACACATGGCATTGAACTCGTTGATATAATATTTGGTTTTTCTTCATAGCCCGATACTCCAAATTCTCTTGTAGAACTTATTAATAACAAAAGTCTTTATCTCTTTGTTATTTGTGGGGCACATATACAAATAATTGTTCCATTTGCTCATCCATCTGATGTTTTGTTGCAATCAAGTCTCTCTTTTTTGCACACTATGTCATTCTAGATAACCTTATGCCATCTACCTTCTTCCATTTGTTTGGTTCTTTTTAGATAGCTTATGAGACATGTACTTTTAATTTTGAACTTGCTTGTGGTCTAACATTTTTTGAATTCTCTAAATTTTCTTCCATTGTGAGACTGAGGTATTGTTGGCCCATAATTCACACCCACAGAGAACAACCGACAACACTAAAATCTTGAAAAGAGTATGGATGGTTTTCTAATCCCATAGCTTTGCCTCTCTACATCTATTTTGAAGAGCATAAAATGCTTTCCAACCTCCTAAAGTTTTTTTCTTCTTGCAGCCTTTCCAACTTAAATTTTTGGTGAATTAAATTCCGAGATATTTGTAGCCTATAACTTCTTAAAGAATACTGCCTTCAAAGTAAAACTTATGCTGATTTTGTTTTCTTCTATTAGAGAAAACCATGACTTTTGTCTTGTTGGTATTAACTTGTATCTCCACCATGTTGTAAAAATGCTCAACGACAAATAAATGCTCTTGCAAAACAAGGTCAAATTTAGCAATCAAAATGATATCATCCATATAAAGAAGCAACCTTATCACAAACTCTCCCAAATTAATACTCTTGCCATTTTGCACTCTTGTTTGACACTAATATCACTCCTAATTTTTTTCAAATGCCAATTGAAGGTGTAAACGTTGTTGAATTAAATAAATGGTAAAACATGGATAAATTCTTCTATACCTTAGTCCCCCCTTTTTGTGTGAGATTGCATTGTCCATGGAAACATCTGTAGTAGTAGCCACTATAATAGTTCATGGCACAGAGGAAGTCTCAATGTAGTAAGAAGTGGACCTTTCGTTGGAGAATTTTCTAGTGAAGCATTGGATGTTGTCAAACTTACAATATCGATGGTGTAACGTGGTGAAATGTGTGAATGAGAGATCAAGAAGAAAACTACCCTTTCCCTCCAAGGAGAGATGAGAGTTTCACTATGGATTTCCCTTCAAACACTTTTCACCTAATTACATTGGAAGAGGAGAGAATAATTCACTAGATTCAACCTTCAAAGAAGAAGATAGAATTCTAAGTGAAATGAGAATGATAAGCTAATCCCCTCTTCCTATTTGAAATGGAAAGGAATTGATTGAATCATGTAGTGCAAAAGTGACAAAGAACTGATTATAACTTAAGATTGGAATATGGGATGAAGCTGTGCACTTGGATCTGGTAGTAATATGTCGAGATGAAGTTGCCCTGCGAATTTAAGGAAAAGTTGCCCGGACCGTGGCGAGAATGTACACGGTCCTCCGAAAAATCCGCGAGATGAGAAGGGTTTTTCCGCCTTTGCAAATGGAGTTTGAATTTGAAAGTACAACTGCGCACCTGCAACCTACACATAGAACATAGAGGAAAATGGGTTGGGATTAGGGGTTTGCCTTTAGGTCAAACCCCAGTTTTGGAATTAACCAAGTAATCAAAAGAAACTACTTGCAAGTAGATGTAAATGAAAGAATGAATTTTAAATCACCTCAAGGGAAGTTATGGTAGCAATGTTGATAGAAATGTTTGCATGGAATTGAATGTTGGAATAAATCTCCTCTTCAATGGTTGAATCCTTGACTTGAATGCAACACCTAGCCTTAAAGGGAGACATGAGAATGCTCAATGCCGGAAAAGAATGTTTGAATGCTTGAATGCTCTTGAATGCTTGATCTCATGTAAACTTCCCACTCATCCAAGTTGTCCCACTTATGCAAATGAGAGGACAAATGCAACTTAAATAAATGTCAATTAGGGTTAATGAAACTGATTTTCATCACAAGACGACATCGGGGAAGTTTCCTGCTCATTGCACAACCTACAATGCATGCTCTAGAAAAGGTCCTACCCCAAAATAGGGCAGGGACCTACCCCTTTCTCCAGGGCAGAGTGCAGATAGGGTGGTGTGGAGGCCAAGGGAGAAGCAGATTCTGAGGGTTGAGTGGTCTCCGGTCTCCGATCAGGTTAGAGGATTCTATCTCGTGTGTGTGAGGACCCTAATGCAATAAAAAATTGCTAGGGTCGCAATTTTATGACACTACAGATGGTAAAATTTTCATTAAATATATGGGAGAGGGGCCAATACATGTGTGGGGTCCAATAGGTGCGATAGTACTAGGGTGGTTAGGGGTCCATATTGGTGCACCTAAACACCCTATATATATAACAAAGCGTATACAAAAGTTAACTATCACACAAGTACGATACCTATTAGATCATTGACAAAATATAGTACCCGATTCTGGACTGTATGATCTAAGTATACGCCTATGTAAACAAAAATAAACCAAAACATAATAGTCAAATAAGGCTTGCCACCCTACTAATAAACCACCATGACAAAGCGATATTGCCACATGAAAGTCCATTCAGTCACTTTTGTTCCATCAAAGAGAACTACTATGTAACTCCTAAGACTACATGTGTCCACTAAAACATTACTAAGTTAACACATATTGGCACCCTCTATCCCATCCGTTTCACCGAATCACACGACTTCTCTGCATGTCTTCTTGTCAAATCACTTTTGTAGACACCTAAAAATGTCTCATCAATCTTGCACTAATTATTCATTTTATTAATTAAATAATTATTTAATTAATCTAATTCTTATTCTTCTAAATTAATTTAATCATCACATCACTAATTAATTGCTATTCCATCTTGATTAATTAATCATTCAACCTCTTCTTTAAATTAATTAAATATTTATTATTTAATTAATTGTGATTAAAACTTCTAATTAAATAATATTTATTATATAATTTAAATTCAATTTCTAAATAATTAAATAATTTCTTTAAATTATTTAATTAAGTAACCAATTCTTTTCAAATATTCAAATTCAAAATTTCATATTTTCCCCAAATTTCAATTAATTCCATGTGCATTTCACTTTTCAAAAATCCAAATTCAAAATGAAATAAAAATAAAATGTGAATTTCATCTCAAAATCCTACAACACAGGTTGAAAATCTAACTCCCACTCACTTTCAATCAACTGAGAAATCTATGCAGTCATCTCCTCAATTAACTCAGTTATCTTCTCAATCACCTTTTTCAACTCTCAATCACCTTTTTGGAACAGAACAATCAATTCAGCTAACAGACTAATCAACTCAATTCACTAATCAATCTAATTAGTTCATTGATCAATCAATCCAATTGACTCATTAATCAAATGAGTTGAACTCCCAATCAGTTTTGTCTAAAGCAATCTCAGTCATTGATCAATTTTGTCCTAGGATGAATCTCAACTGTCCATTCTCATCCTCCAAAATCTATAAATTCAGCCCATTTCTCCTCAATTTTCCTTAACCACTATCTTCAAAATTATCGTGTCTAACTTATGCAGGTACTCTAGCACAGATACTAAGAGCCACACCTATACGATGATGAAGAAGAGAAATGGAAGCCTATTGAATTGACAAAAAAAAAGGGGGTTTTGATGCTTCATTTCATTATTTTGTTAATTTGATTAATTTTCCTTGTGCTTAAGGATTTAGTTAGTTAGATTCCAGCTTTGGTGGTTAGCTTGGTTAAATCTAGCTTACTTATGACTAATTCTCCCTTAAAACAACTTTCATGTCCATCTGCAACCACTGTAAACATGTTGTAATGCCACCATTTTTTTAGATTCTCCGAGAAGCGAGAACTGAGCTAAGATCTGATGTCAGTCGTAGATCACATGCAACTCCAACCAACAAATGATTGAAAATTAAAATAGTTGAATGAAGATAAATTTGATATGAGAGAAAAATAGAGACATAAGAGAATTTGGAGAAGACTCTCACCGAGCTATCACTGAACTAGTGAAGGTGAGAATATATTGCTTATTATATAGGAAAATAATAACATATACATCCAAGGAGTGCATCAACTCTATTCCCCATAAAAAAGTGGGAGTTTTTACCTTCTTGGTAAATTCCAAAACATGTGGCATAACCTTCGTACATGAAGGCCAAAAGAGGGTGAGAAACCCAACAACCCCATAACCCATTTAGGAAATGACAAAATAGTAGTTATGAGAGGTGGCACAACAAGCCAAAATAGGGTGTGTAACTCAACTACCCATGTGAGGTGGGGAGTTACACATATAGTTGAAGTATTTCATCACGTGTCCTCATATTAACCACTCCTAATAACCTAAGCAAGCTTAATAAAATATGTGTAGGAAAAATAAATACCCCCTAACATAAGGAAAATAGAAAAACCTACACTAACACCCCCCTTAAGCGTAGCTTAAGTGGGTGAAAAGATGTGTCTGGGCAAATGAGGCCATGTTAGGTATCCATGCTCCCCCAAAATAAGAAGCCCTCCATAAGAGGAATAGCCCCCCCCTCAATAGAGAGAGAGAATGAAGGACTAAGAAGCCCCTCATGAAATAGACACCAGTTGCATCGCAAGCAAAGATCACAAATGAAGGAACTTGCTTTCGGTGAAGGGTTTGGTGAAGATGTTGGCAGTCTGCTCCGATGTAGAACAGTACTTAAGATCAATGATGCCTTCTTGAATCAGCTCCCGTATGTAGTGTATATGTATCTCAATGTGTTTCATCCTTTGGTGATGAACTGGATTTATTGAGATATGTATATCACTCTAATTACCACAAAAGATGATGGTAGGCTTTCTAATTGGAATACCAAACTCATTGAGAATATTTTGAAGCCAAATAGCCTCAGTGGTGGCATTGATTTCTGCTCGATACTCAACTTTTGTTGATGAAAGAGCAATTGCAGACTGCTTCTTGCTTGACCAACAAATTGGATCAGAACCAAGTGAAAATAAACACCCTGAAGTAGACTTGTGATCTTAAGAATCACCAGCCCAATCTGAATCTATATATCCCACTAATTCAATACCCACACCTAATGTATACTAAATTCCATAATTGTGAGTACCTTGAATGTAGTGGAGGATCCACTTAGTTGCTTTCCAATGCAATTCATGTGGCTCCTGCATGAATATAGAGACCATGCCCACAACATATGAAATGTCAGGTCTCATATGAGTCAAGTAGATGAGGCTCCTAACAAGCTGTCGATATAAAGTGCCATCAACCAAGGGTGAAGAGCACTTAGCCTCAAGTTTGACTCCTAACAAAAATGGAGTAGGTGCAGGCTTACAATCAATGATGCGAAATCTAGAGAGCATATCAAGTGCATACTTGGGTTGTCCAAGAAAGATACCTGAAGAAGACTGAGTGATATCAATCCCCAAGAAGTAATGTAGAAGACCCAAGTCTGACATCAGAAATCTATCATGTAGAGAAGTTTTCACTGCCTTGATGGTGGATGAGTGACTCCTTGTGATCAACAAGTCATCAACATAGAGAACTAGAAATGTGAGAGTATTATCTTGTTGCAGTATGTATACATTTGGATTAGAATGACATTGAATGAGACCAACTGTCAGAAGGAATGAATCCATCTTGGCATACCAAGATCGAGGAGCCTGTTTAAGGCCATAGAGAGAATTTCAAAGTTGACACACAATTGAGGGATCTCGAACAAACCCCTATGGCTGCTCCATGTAGATTTTCTCCTAAAGGTCACCATGAAGAAATACACTCTTCACATCTATTTGATGAACTTCCCAACTATGGGGTGCAGTTATAGCAAGGACAAGTCAGATGGAATTCATCTTAACAATTGGAGCAAAAGTCTCAGAGTAATCAACCCCTGGAACTTGGGAAAATCCTTTTTCTACCAAGCAAGCCTTATACTTATCAACTGACCCATCTGCTACAAATTTTGTTCGATAGATCCACTTACATCGAACAAGTTTCCTTTCCTTAGGAAGATGAACTAAAACCCAGGTGTGATTCCTTTCCAAGGAATTGAACTCTTCTTGCATTGCAGCATCCCACTCAGAACACTTGAAGCTTCTTGAAAAAACTGTGGATTAGAAGTTGAAGCAATGAAGAGATGTGGATCTTGTTGAAATTGTGACCTTATTCTTCTAGTATCTGATGGATCACCAAGCCAATCTCATGTTGACTCAAATGTTTGTAGATCCCAAAGAGGCACTAAGGCTGGAGAGTCTGGGGGAGAGTCATCAACCTCTGAATGATGACTATGAGAGGAATGTGAATCCTCATCATTACTGCCGCCATCTGAAGTAGAAGAAGAAGACTCCTCATCAAGATTAGGAGGATCAATATCCTCTGACGAACTATCATCCTAATGCAATGTCTCCAATGTGATAGTGGATGGAGAAGTGGTATGAGAAGAAATAGAACTCTCATCAAAACGAACACTCCTCTCAATGAATAACTCATGAGTAGAGGGGTGGATAAGTATATACCTTTCGGTATCATTTGGATATCCAACAAATATACAAAGCTTTCTCTGTGGATCCATAGTCTTGCGTTTTTCTACTGGAATGTGGGCCTATGAAAAAGAACCAAACACTCTAAAGTGTTTAACTGTGGGTTTACAACCAGTCCAAGCTTGAAAAGGAGTTACCCCCTTCACAACTTTGTAAGGAACTCGATTCTGGATGTAACACGCACAGTTGATGGCCTTTGCCCAATATTGAGGTGCCAAAGACTTGGAGTGAATCATACAATTGGCCATGTCCTTCAAGGACCCATTCTTGCATTTTGCGACACCATTTTGTTGAGGACTATATGGAACTATGTGTTGCATGTTGATACCTTTTGAAGCACAAAATTGTTCAAATTAATTATTAACATACTCACCCCCATTATCTGTACACAGAATCTTGATGAACTTCCCAGATTGTTTCTTTGCAAAAGCTTTGAAATATAAAAAATTCTAAAATACCTCAGACTTTTGTTTGAGAAAGTAAACCCATGTATATCTAGAAAAGTCATCAATAAATGTCAAGACATATCTAGCCCTATTGAAAGATGGTTGTGAAAATGGTCCTGCCAAGTCACTGTGTACCAAATCCAATAGTTGTGTAGCTCTCCATGCTTTGCCTTTATCACACTTCTCCTCAAGATGCTTACCAAGAATACATCCCTAGCAAACTCCATTAGAAAATCAAATAGAAGGCAACCCTGAAACCATGTCCTATTGACTGAGTTGTTGCAAGTAACGATATTTCAAGTGGCCAAATCGTTGATGCCACAAACAACTCACCTCATTTGCATGAGTGAGTAAAACGATCGAAGGAGAGTCAGGAACAAAGTGAGAAAATTGATATAACGTGGAATGATGATTTGCTTTTCCCATAACAACAATAGACCCATTGCACATTTCATTGATTACTACTATATTTGGTGTGAGCTCAACTCGCTTGCCAGAACCAGTGTGAGTGATATGATAAACAAATAGGAGATTAGTTGATAAATATGGAACACAAAGAACATCCTCAAATGTTCCTTCACCCACATCAACAAACCCTCTCCCATGCACTTCAACAAGAGTGTCATCGCCCATCAGTATAGTAGGCATAGAAATCTAAAGAGGTGAAATTGTTTTTTGAAGAAGCCATGTGGTGCGAAGCACCCGAGTCAATTATCCAAGAATTGGGTTATGAAGCAATAGCAACTAGGGCTTTACCCTTTCCTTTCCCCTTACTCTTATTTTTGTCCTTTGAAGATCCTTCTGATGAACTTTGTTTGACTGAATTAGGCACCTTGATATTATTCTTTTCAATAAGATGTGAAAGCTGATCAATTCGTTTCTTTAAACACACATGTTCATCATGACCAGGTCTCTTACAATAAGAACACTTGACCTTCTCCTTCTTAGGTTCTTCGTCTTTTGATGAAGAGGTCTGATTATCTGCTTTTGAAGTAGCATATTTCTGATCTTTCTTCTTCTCTCCTTGGTTCTTTTGTTTCTTATCTTGCTTACTAGACCCTTCTGTTCTTTTGTGCCTTGATTTACAACTAGGGCATGTGACTTAAAGGGTTTTATTGTTACCCATTTGAACCAAATTTTTTTTGCTCCCTAGTGAGTTTTGCAGCAAATTCATCTAGAGAAGGCATTTTGAATGTGTTACCTAAGACACATTTTGTAGCATAGAATGTAGAAACAAACACAAAAAAGTTAGGACCAAGCTTAGAAAGAATACTCAAGATCAATTGCTTATCATCTTTCTTAGTTCCACACTGTTCCAATTGCAATCTTATAGACTTGATTTTTGTGAAGAAGTCTTGTATAGTGTCAAAATTGGTTGGATTTAACCCTATGAGTTCATTATTAAATTGATAACCTCTTAGCTCATCCTACTTACCAAAGATGTTTCCAAAGTGGTCCACACTGCATTTGGTGTAGTGGCAGATTCAATGTGAAAAAGAAGGTCAGGAGAGACTAACATACACAAAGTATCAAAAGCTTCATCACACTTATTAAACCATTTAATCTTTTCTGCAGTATCCTGAGGGTCAGTTTCAAGTCTCATAGTAACACTATGATATCCATGTCTTTTCAGATATATTATCATCATAGGTTTCCATTCAAAATAATTATATGGTGTTAAAGAGGAGTTGTAGATGCATCCATGATAATAGAAAAGAAGATTACAATGAATAAGTACAAGAAAAAAAGACACACGAGACACCCCCCTTTCCACTAGTCTCGGAAATCACCGCCCCCCCCCAAAAAAAAATATTATAAGGTTGACACTTTATAATTAGTGCGTTTACAAGGTTTTTTATCAGATTGCAATGCTTTCCAAGGCTTCGATGGCCAAAAATAGAAAGTTTTAAGAAAAATAAATTTGATACAAGATTTGAAAAAAATTGGCCTTATAGCTGCTCAATGCATCTCAATACCTTTCCAACAACTATTCGTTTTTGAAAGAGCAGAGTTGTGAGGTGAAAGATATGACCCGTGGAAGGAAAACAAATGCAACTGATTCAATCTGCAATATCTGATGGAAAGTATAATTTTTTAATGAAACCCTCACGAGTGGAAAGTGTTCGTTTCCATCTTTTCATCAAGTACTCGTTTGCAAAATCCGACACCTGAGGCAAAAGTTATGCAACTTTTAAAAACAATATAAAAATTTGTTTGTTAGAAAAATGACTCATGCCTTGTTCAAACTTGATTTTTGCAAGAATTAATTTTCTAGGAACAACATCAAAAACCCCAAATTTTTTCGACGTTGGGAAGAAAACCCATAAATCTTTTTTTCAGCAAATAAGAGGAAGCTGGAATTCTGAAGCCAAAATAAAAACAACTCCAGTAAAATAATTCACTCTAGTTTTTTTACCATGACCTCCAAACTCTAATTTTGGTGAAATAAAAGTCACTTTTGACTTTCTCAAGCCTTCTGGACACTTTGAAAATGCCGAATAAGCTTCCAATATTACCAAAAAGCTGTAATCACCCAGATCTCACAAGAACACATACATATAAAACCACGATTCTCTAGGTCACATGAGAATGCGAAAGAAGAGCATACCTGGTTTTCAAGGAAAATATTAGCTATCTAGGAGTCTCAAATCTCTTAAATAAATCAGAAAAACAATGAGCTATACCAGACAACATGACTTTGATACCATGTTAGATTCTGTGAGAAGCACAAACTAAGCCAGGATTTGATGTCGCTCGTAGATCACATGCAACTCCAAGCAACAAATGATTGAAGATCAAAATAGCCGAGTGAAGATAAATTTGATATGAAAGAAAAATAGAGACATAAGAGAATTTGGAGAAGACTCTCACCGAGCTATCACTGAACTAGTGAAGGTGAGAGTATATTTCTTATTATATAGGAAAATAATAGCATATACATTCGAGAGGTGCATTAACTCTATTCCCCATAAAAAGTGGGAGGTTTTATCTTCTTGGTAAATGCCAAAATATGTGGCATAACCTCCTTACATGAAGACAAAAAATGAGTTGAGAAAGTTGGCACATAAGGCCAAAAGAGGGTGAGAAACCCAACAACCCCATAACCCACTTAGAAAATGACAAAACTGTGGTTATGAGAGGTGGCACAACAAGCCAAAAGAGGGTGTGTAACTCAATTACCTATGTGAGATGGAGAGTTACACATGTAGCTATAGTATTTCACCACATGTCCTCATATTAACCACTCCCAATAACCTAAGAAAGATTAATAAAATATGTATAGGAAAAATAAATATCCCCTAACATAAGGAAAATAAAAAAACCTACACTAACACATTTCTCCTTTAGAAATAATTGAAATGAAAGGAAAGCATCCACCAAACTAATCAACTCATAAATTAATAGCAAGAACAAATCAACCTTTCAAATTGAATGAACATTACAATTTGAGGACAATAATAGGACATAAATTTAAGAGGTCATTTAAAGCAAGCACCCAACAAATCATGAGTTTTTCAAGTTTAAATGTAGACATGAAATTATTTCATTATTCTTTCATTGACACAATTTTAATTAATTTATTAAAATGCATATGAAAGTCCTATAATGCATAATATGATAAGACATACTAAAATGACTGCTAACTAAGCATGGAATTGGACACCCTAATTAAAGGTGCACAATTTATGATGCTACAACCTTGTACAATTTACACCACCTTTTTTGCTCCCACTATAGTGAGTGCCATCCTATCTCTCCCCAGGTCCATTTTGATCCCATTTTACTCTAAATTTAATGTCACTTGATTGTATGGCTGAGCAGACCCCATTCTGGGACTATGCCCTCCTATTTGCCTACTTGTTTGGCTTGTTTTGGGAGGACAAGGATGCTTGGGATGCCCCTGCCTAGACTAGGGCGCTCGGGGTGCCCCTTCTTGGACTAGGACACCCTGAGCACCTTGTTCCCCCTTAAACATGACCTATTTCAAATAGGTCATAATACTTTCCCTCGCTAACAAGTTTTGGTACCTGTGGGTCAATGTGATCGTTGGAGGTTCGCCTAATTGGTAAATTACCTAGGGAACTCTATATAAAGGCATCCTCTCAATTCATTTTCACCTAGAGGTGTTCATCCACATTCATGCATTCATTAAGTATTCGTCATTAATCATTCTTAAGCATTCAAGGCAACAATTCATACCACTTGATTCTTCGAGCATCTTTGAGCAAGTGACATCAATCCTCGTGCAAGCATATGCTTGTGTTTGAGTTTTCTATGTTGTCATGTTATTGCATCAATACTTGTGATCAAATCTAAAGAGAATTGCATCATCAACCTACATCAACCATTGCAGATATGAGGTTTATCATTCAACATTTACTTCATAATTTACATTTCCTACTTCAATTGAATTCGAGGTTATTCCTATTTTTGGGTATTACCTAAGGAAAACCCCCATCAACAACCCTATTTGCTTCTTTCTATGTGCAGGAAATTGTCTTAGGAGTTGCAAGCAAGGACTTTGTATAGTAGATGACGACAATCAGACTCAAATTTTGAAGGCGCAAACAGTGGAGGAGCAAGATGGTCACCTCCCCTCAGCCCTAGGATTTTTTGACAACCTTCTAACAATAGATTCTATGTGTCATTGTGATCCTAAAAACATCAAGTTTGTTTGCCCTCAACATTTGAAGGACTAATCCGCCCCCTGGACCCAACAATTCCACTCGAGCTTTCTGTCACATGTCTAATCCATTTTTCATCCTTATAACTAAGTTTATAGCTCTACATGATATATGGAACATTCTATTACTATTATTTCATGTCAATTTCTCATTGTTTGTCCTAGATCTAGCATTGCAATTCAACACCAATTCAAATTCAATTTTAATAACAAAAATAATTTATGCAATGAAGTGACAATAATGAAAACCTTTCAATTTATGCAACTCTAGACCCAAACACCTATCGAAGGAAACATGACAAGTGTGAATTTTAAAGAAAAAATTATACATGAATAACTAGAAAGTAACATAAAATTTAGGCCAGTGGTATTTTTATCACAAGTTCTCGGGGCATAGTATAGTACACTAACCTTGCTCGATCAATTATACTATCCTTGATGATGCTCTCCCTTCTCAATCAAGAGGGGAACTATAATCCTATGTTTACCTCATTGCAACATCAAGGTAGTTATTCCAATCATCTATATAAACATGCATATTTCATATTGATAATTATCTCATATAAATCAACAACATCATAATATAAAATATGGAATCTCATTAACCATTTAAATCAATTCATGGACACTATTTATATCCCCTATTTTCTAACACTAAGAACAATCAAAGTTTATACACTATTTTGATTTAAAAACTCCCTTCTATGCTTCTAAAACTTGACATGATGAAGGCACACGACAAGTATAATTTGTCTTTTTTGTTGGAGGTTCTTCGAAGTTTTGGTTTTTGTGAGAAATGGTACAAATGGATTAAATCTTGTATTTCTAGAGCTCATTTTCTAATTCTTGTGAATGGTGCTCCATGTGGATTGTTCTATTCACCTCAAGGAATTAGACAAGGAGACCCCTTATCTTCTTTTCTCTTCATCTTAATGACTAAAATGCTCGAGTATAACTATTAAGGTTGTTCACTCTTCTTCTCTCTGGAAAAGAGTAAAGCTCTCTTCTTTTTTGGATGCATTTACCCACTCCCTCTTTGTAGATGTCACCCTTTTATTTGGTCAAGTTACTATGGAAGAGTAATTGATTATTAAAAAGGTAATTGCAGATTACTCAATTGCTTTAGGTCAATATATTAATAGTGAAAAGCCTAAAATATGCTTCATGCATACTCTCTAATTGATGCAATATCTTACTAAATTTTGGGGATTTACTATCGAGTTTCTTCCTTTCAAATACCTTGGAATCCCTTTCTTTTTTTTGGTAAAGAGAAGCACTCATTTTGGGAAAAGGTGATTTCTACCGTCTCTAGCACAATTCTTACTTAGAAACTCAAATGACTTAATTTGTTGGTAACTTAACTATGATCAAATAAGCCTTGAGTGCAATGCCCATATATCCCATGTCAGTACAGGTAATATTCAAAAGGTGTTGAGATCCTTTTTAAGGACATGTAATATTCAGAGTAAAGATAAACTACCCCTTGTTGCTTGGGACAAGGTTTGCACCCCTCAAACTCATGGTGGCACCAGGATTAGAAATCTAGCACTTCAAAACAAAGCATTAGGTGCTAAAATATTGTGGAGAATATACACTAATCCTAATGCTAGATAGTGTAAGCTCATTGGACACAAATACTTAGACAATTTGGATAAGGAAATAATTTGTAGAATGAAGAATCTTCCTTGTGTCGTGGTTCTAAAATGTGGGACTTTATACCCTCTTGTAGGGATGTTTTCCTTCCATACATTTCTTAGGTTGTACATAATAGTAAAAAGGCCTTTTTGGGGATGATGTATGAATTGACTACTAACCTTTAAGCTCTTCGGGGGTTTGGATTATTATTGATTTGATTTTGAAACAATTATTAGGACACAAGGTGAATGATTAAATTTCAATGGACACTTTGTCAAGTTCTTTTCAGGTTAGATGGAGATATTTTGATTTTCTTCTTGTTTCAACTCATTTGAAAAACTATTTGAAGCAAGATTTAGCTAGTAGGATCATTCTCTTTTTAGCCAAGGCTGATGCAATTGTGTGGAACAAGTCTTCTTCGAGTTTCTATAATGTCAAGGATGGTTATAATTCCCTTGTTGAAAGGGAACAAGCAAATACTTGGCCTTCTAGGCTTTGATGGGTTTCTTCTTGCCTCCCAAAAGTGGGTGCTTTTGCAAGGCTTTCCATTCAAGATAGGATTTTATTTGGTATGAGGCTGGATAGGCCTTAAATCACTCCTCTTTTTCTTTGTGTTCTTTGTGGACATTTCTATGAAATATTGGATTACCTGTTCCCACTTTGTAATTTTGCTTGACATTGTTGGTCTTGACTTTAATCTAGACTTGACTGGAAGTCCCCCTCTCACTACACTCTATTGGGACAATTTCAAAGCTAATCTTTTCTTTATAGGATCTCCACTTTCACAATCATATGGGAACATAGACCTTTCGTTTTATTATGTAATATATGGTTAGAAAATAATTAAAATGATATCTAGAAAGCAAGCCTCTCCTATTTAGTTGTTCTAGAGAGGATTGATAATTCTATCTTAGAAGTAACAATGATCTCTATAACAAAGAATTAGAAAGCTTGGTGTTTATATTTTGGTCTTGGGTTGTTCTTCATACTTGGTAGGGCTGGGATTGAGGTATCTTCTTGTGCATCATGGATCTTGGTTGTGGTTGACTTGGCAATAGGCCGATACCACCCACTTGCATGATTACTTAATTTGATCAAGATGATAGTTTTATTATAAATAAATTTGGCAACTTACTGTCATGTGGTACTTGTTGCTAATAATTGGTGTGTGTGAAGGGTCTCCTCGAGATCCTTTCATCCTATCAAGAGGATCGTTTGAATCTTGTTGCAGATTACTTGTAATCACATTTATTATTATAATACTAGCCCTTTCTTGTCTTTTCGTAGGTCTTAGTGCATGCTTGTAAATTTTTCATTACGGTCCCTTACATATGGCATCCTTTCTATCGCGTCTTTCTGTGCAACAACTTTTATATCTTTCTCTCCATTTATTTTGGCTTGTGCATACTTGATGATTTTGAATGCTTTAAGTTGGAGTGAACATTCCTTAATAAAGATATTTTCCATAGCAAGTCAAATGAGTTTGACTTGAAAACTACATAGTTGAAACATGGATCAATGAGTTTGACTTGAAAACTACATAGTTGAAACATGGATCAATGAGTTTGACTTGAAAACTACATAGTTGAAACATGGATCAATGAGTTTGACTCAAAAACTACATAGTTGAATCCTGATAACAATATCATAAGTGAACATTCCTATTATATAAACCATTTTGCATTATTGCTAGTAACATTGGATCATTTAGGAATAATATTTAGAGCATTAATAAAGAATGGTAGGCACTTACAATCCATCATTTGTTGAGATTACACCTATATAACATGTGACTATTTTTTAATTGCAACCATCACTTTGAATGATTGTATATGTATCACAAAAACTAGAAAATCATACTTTATTCATAGAATTAGGTATGCACTTTTATTTTTGCTCCTCCATCCAAATCACTATTATTGTTTATTGTGATTCATTGCAACATTAACACCAATGCATCAACAATCCACAACACCCTTAGCATTCTATTAAAAGAGATAAATAATCTTGAGAGACCTAGGTGCTAGCAACATTTCAAAAGAGCATGTATTTCGTTTGCTACATTCTAATCAATGAAACGAGTTTCATTAGCCTGGTTGGCTCACATTGACAACTTCTTGCATGGAAAATTTCTCATTCATAATCAAGTTTGTAGTGCTCCCTCCATTATCCTCATTGGTGATATGTGTCGATTGCCACCTGCAAAATGCACTCCTTTTTATGTTGGATGATCTTATGACATAAAACCTCAATAAAACTTTAACAAACAATTTTTACATTAAATAATATATTTCTCAACAAAGTAATAAATCATCTCGACTTTCATTACATAGCCTTTTCTAATGCAATGATTTTAAATCCAATGATTTTAAATTGGAACTCCTTATGTCATACTCTAATTCTTTCCTCATCAATAATGAGTGGGATGAGTTATAGTCCTTTATACATTTGTTTACACTACATAATAAATATACATTGAATTCCTTAAGGGTGCTAGTTGCACAATGCAATGCAAAACACACATAGGTGAGATCTTATCAAATTTAGAGGATAAACAACTAGTTTCTAGGGTGCTCTTGTGTATTCCGCAACAAGTTATGCTTAGTTCAAATTCATTAGCTGTCATAGATCTTGTCAATGGAACATTCATTGAAAGTCATTGCTATAGTTTATAAATGTAATATGAAACTATAAGACCTTATATTCTATGTTATCAATTTTGAATATTGCATGCTTGTGGTAGTTGTTGCCAACTCCTACTTAAGATGCAATGCCAAGATCCAACACTTGAAAGAACATCAATTGATATGAAAATATTTGATTATCAAAATCTCACATTCATCTCATTAACCTACACATCTCCAAACTTTTGTATTCATTAAAAAATATTGATCTGAAATTTCTAAAACTAGACCTACACATCTCCAAACGTTTGTATTCTTTAAAAAATATTGATCTGAAATTTCTAAAACTTAGATTATAATGTACTCACTAGAAAAACTTAGATTATAATGTACTCACTAGAAAATGTGGTGTTTATGTTTCCATATAATCTTTCATTACAAGCACTTACCACCGACACATTACTCATTAAACAGGATGGGTTGGAGAATCCCGATGATAAAATAATGATCACTGATATCAACGAAGAGCGTGACAGCTAGAGTGTGCACCATTAATGAATTGTACACTCGGCTGCGATGTTTTGCATGAGAGTTGAAATGGCCTGTGTTTCACATTGCATTTTTTCCTCATTCATCGTTTCAGACGAGATTGACAAGGCCGTTAATGACAAGGAGAGCGAGCTTTGCATCAAACACATAATGTGAGGGATATATATGTATCGCTCTGTTTCATTGTGCGATATAATATGCAAATCCTTTCTTTATAATATATTAACTGTTAACCCTCATTGCTTTTATCAGTGTGGTTGGAGGAATTTTGTGTTTTAAGTAAACGTCACTTTCCATGTTACATTCAATGAGGCTCACTCTTTAGGATTTTTAATTTTAAAGTATAATACATGTGGCAGACACTTTTTTTTTTGGGTCATTGTTTGTTTTCTGTGTCAATTTTGAGATTTTTTACCCTAAAAACAAAATGCTAAATTTGTGTATAATTTTTTATTTCAATTTAAGGTTTCTTTTCCCCAAAAGATAGAAAGGGCCACAATTACAAACATTTTGTTTTTGGGTGTTGTTAGTGGTATGGTGGTGCTGCTAAGAACAGGAACTCTGAAAGAGCAGGGCTGGCACAGCGCACCTGAGAGGCTGGTAAGGATTTTTTTGTGAATCCTTGCTTAGACTATGAAATTTGACAGTATCTAAACAAATTCATGTACTTTGCCATTCGTTATTCACATCATGCATTTATCATAACTCATTTTCTCAATATATTTCATGACTTTCATCAAGATTGAATTCTATTTATGCTCGACTTCCGAATAAGTTAAAGCAACATTAATGGCTAAATAAATTCAGGCAGCCACAGCTTTCCCATGTCCTGGCAGCTTCCTCTTCCGCAAGTCACCTCCCTTATCATTCTACGATCTCTGGAATATGTAGCCTATATTGTTATATATACAGAAATAAATGAATGTGAAGTATATCTCTATGGGCTATTTTTCAAGTTTTCAAATGATTAGCTTCATATAAAATCTCCAAAAATTAGATTTGTTAATTAATATTATATTCAAATCCTATACAGAATGTTGTTACATTTGACAGAAATTTGATGGAGTTACAGTAAATCCTGTTTTTTAAATTCTTTTGCCTTGGCTTGGACTGTAAATAACAACATTTCAATCATTTACTATTCATTGGGTGAAAACGTTATGCCATCACGATGCTATAAAATCTCTCATATATATGTGCATTTGTATGTGTGTGTTTATATACATATACTTATGTTACCCCGAGTTTCCTGGACAGGGGACGGGGATGGGGAAACGGGTTTCTGGGATGGATTTTTTTTTTTCCCAAAGTAGGGGATGGCAGGGAACGGCAGTGGGGACAGCTATATAAATAGGGTAAATTTAAAATATATAGGGAAATTTAAAATATTCCTATAAAAACATGGATAAAGTATGCTTATATACATTATAAAACCTTAACATATAACGTTTGTGTTAAATAATTTAAATTGAGAGTTTGCATGAGAGTGGAACTCAAACAAATAATCAAAATTCAATCATTAATTTTATGGGACAGCCAGAGTACGGGTTTCCGAAAGTTTCCAAGTTTCTGGGATGTCCCCGTTTTCGGGACGGGTCAAATTATGCGGGAAACGCGCCCTCGGGTAACACTGACACATACACATACACATACATACACACACACATACATGTACATATACATACGTATATGTACGAGTTTATATATATGTGTATACGAGTGTTTATATATAAATGTATAAATATGAGTCATATAGATAAATGAGTGTGTATGCATTTGTATTTTATGACTGTATAAGTATGTCTATGAAGATATGTATATGTAATATGTAGATGTAGGGGAAGCGTACCAGTAGCCATTATAGTTAACTTTCTGCACCCACAAATCTTAAACGATACAGTGGATTTCGATGATTTTTATGGTTGTCTCCGTATGCAACTTAATTGCTTATAACTATTGTTCTGGCTTCTGGGTTGTAATGACATACACTATGGGATCCGTTATGCACGCAAGGGTCAAAAGTGGTCATTTCAAAGAGTCACCTGATACATACTTAAAAATGCTGCAATAATTATGCACTACAACCACCTCAAAAATGACCAATGCTTATGCACAAACTCCCCAGTAGTCGCGTTCTATGGGTACCAATAAAGTTGCACAATTCCTCCAATTAAAGTCCAAATATTCTAACTACTATGGGTAAAGTGGGTGGCTCTTAGTACATGTGAAATTTATTAATGGGCTTTTAAATATCATTTTTCTTGTTTCTTTAAACTTTAAAGTTAGTAATTGGGGGTTGGGTGAGCAAAGGAGTGAACAGCAATTGGAACATGGGCGGTAACTAGTGCTCTTCCCCTATGTAATTGTACCACTCATGTATATGTGTGTGTATATGCACAAGTGTAAATGTATTTGCATATGATTATGCGCGTGTGTATAATTATAAGGGACTGCACTCTCATTTACATAAATCTAGAGTCTAGACTAAGTAGATAAGTGCAAATAATAATACACAACTAAACATAAATTGATTTTATGGGACAAATTTAGGACATGAGCTGAATCTATTTCATTCCCAATTTAGTTTCCTCTCACTGTAGAGAGTTGGCACATTGTGGTCAACATGTCGGCTTTTATGTTGCGGCCATAGAAAAAGCTGTTACATTGACCCAACTCTTTAAGCTCTATGTCAAAATTTAGTTTTAACTTTTTGCCCATCTTGATGGAATGTATGATTGATTGTATTGGTGAAATTTGCATGTCCTTGTCATTCCTCATTTCCCGTTTTAGTTTTTGTTCATTGTAAAGAGCTAGCACGTTGTGATCAACATGTCGACTTTTACATTGGGGTCGTGAAAAAAGCTGGCTCATTGATTCAGCTCTTTAGCTCTATGTCAAAATATAGCTTTGGCCTGTCTTGATGGATTGTCAAAATACAATTGCATATCGACTTGTATCCACCAGCTCTCTTGATTTAATCTAGGTTAATTTGTAATGTCCCCTTTTCCAATGCCTAAATGGAATAGAGTTACCGATTTCACTTTCCAATTGTGGAACAAGATAGACCCTGGTTGAGACCTTGCAATTATGCTAAATAATCATTAAAGCATAATCTATAAAATAAATTTTTCCTGCTAGAAAGATTATCTCAATCAAAGCAGAGATCTTTGCTGCCAGGGTTAGGAACATTAACTCAATCATATGATATAACTAATTTCATCAATGGAGTTTCTTGGAAAATCATACAATGTGCCTCAAACCTATCCATCAAGCCCAGGAGCACGGAATGACACCCACCATTTGGCCTCCCAGCCCGACTCAGGGTGTCTCTACTTGAATGGATCATGTGCTACTTGCATCCCTCGTATTTGTTCCAATAATACTTTTCCTAACAACCTATCCACATGATGGAGCCCCTTGGGAGATCATAAAAGGCGCCTTGAGCTTATCCATCAAGCCCAGGAGCACGAAATGACACCCACCATTCGGCCTCCCAGCCCCATTGGTGGTCTCTACCTGGATGGAACCTTGTGCTCCTTGCATCCCTTATATGTATATTCTCCTCTCGATAATGAGATGGTTTGTTGGTTAAGGTATTAAGGAATCTTCACTGTAGTTTATTTTGCATTCAGATCAGAATTCTTTCCTTTATCATTCTATTCCTTATTTCAGATCAGATGCTATTCCATTTCTTTGAGCTTCCCTCGTTCAATTCAGGTCTCCTTCAATCTGCAGATCTACCTTTCAAATCTTCTACACAGTATATACTATATATTCATGTCTGCGGTAATAATATGTTGATGTCTTCTGTAGTGCTATATTTATATTGGCTGTAATGATATGTTACGGTCTGATTTCTATTATCTTTATTTGATTCAGTTGCTTGTTTGCAGATTAAATTCTTATTTCTGTTCTGTTCCTCCTCCCTGCACCCTTCAATGGATGATGGGCTGCATATATATCTCTTTGATGTGGACAGAGGGTTATGTCCTTCCGAAACGGTCATCTCTCTTGCAAGGGTGGTGTTCTTTAGCTTGATGGCTTTGCCTTTTGATTAATTGATTGTTATTTTATCGCCTCTTACCATGGTAGTTATCTGTTATTGTTATCACCTTTAATCCTGGATTAGTAGCCTGTACTAATGTGGGTATCGTGTTATTCGCTGCATCTCTATTTTGTATGTGGATTGCTGTATCCCCAAGGTGTATAGTATATACATCTATGCCATTGTTAATGCTAGCCTTTTGGGTCTACTTTCTGAAGACATCTATTGCCTGAAGCATTAGTTCCTTGGAAAATCACGAAGTTTCATAAATGAGACGATTTTCTGGTTACGGTGTCTCCTGATTTATTTATTTCTGTTTTCTTCCTGCTAGAAGGTGGGTAAGAAACTGTTGATAGGCGGGGTATGACATAATTGTATATTTTTTGTTTGCATTTATTAAGTAGCCTAGATTGCACGCGCGCGCACGCATGCACGCGTGTATATATATATATATATATATATATATATATATACGATTTTCTGATTAATGGTGTCTCTTGATTTATTTATTTCTGTTTTCTTCCTGCTAGAAGGTGGGTAAGAAACTGTTGATAAGCAGGGCATGACATAATTGTATTTTTTTTATTTGCATTTATTAAGTAGCCTAGAGTTATGTAAATGAGATTGTATTTATATATTTGTGTGTGTGTATGTATATGTATATAATATGTATATGTATGTATGTATATGTATGTGTGTTTATATGTATATATGTAAATGAGATTGTATTTTCTTACAGTTATATATATATATGAGATTATATGTACATATATATGTATGCACACACACAGATGTATGTATATTTATATAATATATATGTATATATGCATATGTACATATATATCTATATCTATATATGTATGTATATTTATATACACACACACAGGCTCTGGCTATTCTCCACATAAAATGGCATGGCCATGGCATGTGGGAGGTTACATGACATGGCACGGTGGGCCCATGGAGAAGAGGCACGGGGTGGCGGTGGGCAAAAGATGATGAAAGGGGTGGTGACCGTCGGTATGTGAGTTTTCGGTAGGGTCATCGGATGGCGACGCAAAACAATTTTGAATTTTTTTTGGAAGAGCAATTTTTTTTTGGAATCTACGAATGGGGTAAAGAAAAGCCACGACCAAAAGAGGAAGGAGAAATGTGCAGTGCGTCGTCGGTTTGCATGTATCCTAGCTGGTTAGGGATTACTTCTAGAACGAAGCTTTTATATCACAGTTGGTGGTGGCCAGAGAGTCATTAGACAGTTGGACTTGGCAAATTTCTCCATGCAATTAGAGAATCTTTTTGAATTTTTCTAGAGTCTTTAGGCAAGTTTCATAATCTTTCGCAGAGTTTGCAGAAAAAGCATGGTAAGTATGCAAAATAATAGTTTAATCAATTTATTTTTTGAAAATGTGTTGGCTTGGCTTGCTTTATGTAATTTTGGCATTGTTTTGTGTTCTTTGAAGTGTAGGGAAGCAAAGTTGGCGTTGGGGTTTTGGAGGCCGAGTCATGGAGGTTTTTGAAGCGAGGCCGAGCCGTGAGAGGTATGTATATTTTCCAATACCTGTTGCCATTTTGTCATGCTGGTAGGGACTATGGAAGAGGAATGTTCGATTGTCTAATGTTTATAGAGTCCGTAATAAATTGGGGAGCAGACTAGGGTTTTGGGGAGCGGACTAGGGTTTTTGTTGTAGAGATGTTTTATAATACAAGTGGTTATTGACTCTACTACTTTATTAACTTGGTATAGGTATTCTTTGAAATCTAGATAGATGATCCAAGCTGCATAGGATGGAGGGATTGGAGGTAGAAAAGGATGTGATGTGGTTAAGACAAGAGAACATATAGGTAGGGGAAGAATCACTATTCTTACATGCCAAAAACGAAGTGGTGAGTGTATGTATCACTAGTACATTCGGAGCTGATTTCCGACGGTCGATTGTCGGATTTGGGACTAATTTTCATCGGAGTGTTGACAAAAGTAGCCGTCGAAAACTCGTTGTCGGATTGGTTGACGATGCCTTGCCCGTTGGAAATACGACAATCCCATGGGCTCTGCTGACGGTCAAAAAAGTCGTAGGAATCAGTAGATTTCGTCGCAAAGCCGACGGCGATTTGGAACTTAGCATCGACGGTGATGCTGTTTGTCCGACGCTTGTGGCGTCGGTCCATTCGGAGACATCCACGACCGTCTGACTATGAAGTGCCGTCGCACGTATAGCATCCTCGTCGGATGTTTGTGTGGTTTAAGTCAGAAGTGCGATGACTCCAGAACATTTCACCGATGAGAACGCTGTATGTCCGCCAATTACATCGTCGGTCGAAAGCTTGGTATTCGTCGTAATTTCGACGATGATAATTTTTATCAAATTTTTTTTATTACTATCCAGTCATTGATATGTATAGCAAATGATTTCTATCCCCACCACCTACCAGTAGGGGCATAGGTTTGAGGCTAATATGAGGCGCATGTTTTCAAGCTAATATGATCAGGCACACCATGGTTGAGATGGTCCAACTCCCTAGTCTCACTCTACAACTAAGCTCATGCCATATCTAAATCAAAGACATCTCAAATACATCGTTGGTGGAAAGCTGAAAAATGCCATTTTCATACATAAGCAAGACATACACAATTGGGCACAATCACCAAGAAGACATACACACTTGGGCACAATCACCAAGAGAATGGTAAAAAGTGTGTTTGAGATCATTGTCCTAATTGTGGTGTGGTCACGAAGAGATCACCGTAAATTTGTCAACCTTTGAAACACACTTTTTACTGTTCTCTTGGTGATTGTGCCTAATTGTGTATGTCTTGCTTATGTATGAAAATGGCATTTTGCAGCTTTCCACTGACAATGTACTTGAGATGTCTTTGATTTAGATATGGCATGAGCTTAGTCGTAGAGTGAGACTAGGGAGTTGGACCATCTCAACCATGGTGCGCCTGCATATGTATATAGTTTTGTGTATTCATTAAAGATTTTCATTTAATTTTGAGCATTTTGGTTCACAAATCAGGGGCGCACTTTACATTCTTCTTGTTATCCAATTCACTTACTTTAGCTTTGTTTCTTTCTTCAGATTTGGGGTCTAGAGCTCCTCCCTAAGCAGAGATTGTTGGTTTCGCCTCCCCTGCTTTGGTTGGAGAGTTTCTTGCTATCTCTGGTAGTTTGCCCTCAGAGTTCAGCTTCTCTATTGGTCGAACTGCTATTTTCCCTACCTTCTTCTCCAAGTGCTCCTCCTCTTGTTTCCAAGATTTTTCCTTTGCCTTCTACTCAATGGCCCTTGGTTGTGCCTTCATGCCCTCTTAATGTCTTCACTTGGTTCCTGTTTCCACAAGGACATTTCCTCCCCGAAAACTGTTTGTTTTTGAAATTGGGACACCTTCAGAATACAGGGACTTGGATGGGACATCCCCCTGCCGCCCCGGTGCAATCCAATGCCATCATCTTTGAGACATCTCTAGGACATCCTTGAGACGTTTGAGGGACTCCCAAGAGCCTCTTGACCATCCCAACAGCCCATAAGTGATTTAAAAAAAATCAGAACTTTTTTTCAAACTCCATGCCCAAGGTCAAACCGTCACAGCCTATGGGCCCCACCCAAACTCCACCAACTTTATAAAACTGCTTCCTATTTTTGTTTCAACTCACAAAAACAAAGAGCAAGAAGCTGACAACTGTGAATGTGAGAGTGAGAGTTGCAGGTGCCAGGTGAAAAAGTGAGTGCAGAGCAAGAGGGTTGAGGAGAAGTAAGAAGAGGAGTGATGCCAAGTTGCCAATTTGTAATGGTCTACCCCTGTTTTGAAACCAATTTCTTTTGCACCTTTTCAACTATGTTTCTTGACAAACAGTTTACTTGAATGCTCTACTACTAATTTTTAGTTTGTCTTTCTTGATTTTGTGAATGCCAATGTTTGTTTGCTGATACTTTTGAGATGGCATTTTGGCAAACAACATGCATGCACTGAAAGGGTTTCAATTTGGAATTGATAGTGCAGATATCACTTTATAATAATCAAGATTTGCATTCACTGAAATGATTTTAATTAACTAAAGAGCAATATTCATGACTTACAAGTAATAAAAAAACTTATAAGGATGAGGCATATTCATTACTTACAAGTAATAAAAAAACCTACAAGGATGAGGCATATTCATAACTTTTGCAGTCCCACCTTGGATATCAACACTAGAAGCAACTCATATTGTTCGTGTACATACAAGACAATATGGGAGTTCATTATACCCAGCAACTTGTGGTGTTGTTGTTCGTGTTGGCTCTATTGGACCCTGCAATTAAGATTCAATATACATTATTCAATAAGATTAACTGTGCAACATAATCAAATATTGAAAAGTGTGTTATCTTGTTGAGCTTCGCTTGGTTTCGAGAATAGCTTAATATTCTCTACTTACAGGGCCAACCATGTGAAGGTGGAAGCTCATTTGGCCCTTCCCCCCCCACATCACTCTAAATTCCCCGTTAACATCTTATAACATTCATTCATTCATTCTTTCTACCATCAATAAAATATATCATTCATTCATTAATATCACATAACGTTCATTAACACATAACATTGATTAACATTAATTAACACGCAACATTCATCAATATTAATTAACACATATCATCCATAACCATTAATTAGCACATAATTACATTCACTAACACATAAAAATCAGTCATCATCAAATAAGTTAGATTACAATCATTTCTTTCTTTGTTTTTTCTTTGAAGCTATGAAAAGACTAAGTGGAACATTGGTTTCTTCATCATTTCCCCCCTCTGCAGATGTTCCACCAACTGCTCGTGATCTCAATGTATGCCTAGTCCTATACTGAGGACGAGGACACTGAAGCAAAGGGGGTTCCTTTGCAATAACAAATAAATGGGTTCAACTCAATTTTTTTTTTAATTATTGTTACAAGCATTTCATTAATTTAGAGAACATAATTGTTGTGCTCTTTACCTGATGGGACCACATCATTTTGTGTAGCCTCAATCTCAACATGCTGAACACCCTCTAGATCATCTGGAGTTGAAATACTAAAGGTTACATTAATACTGAACACCAATTGCAATTATATTTGTTTAAAGCAATAACAGTGGTCCTCTTTACCTGAGTGGGGAACATCACGTTTTTGATGTTGTGTACCCAGATCATGCTCCACTTGCTCACCACCGACTACATGCTCTAAAATATTAACAAAAAAGGTTACATTAATTACTACTCTAATTACAAATTAAGATGTTTAATTGTATTAATAGCTAAATAAATAAATTTGAATAGCAAATGAATACCTCCACTACTGGGATGCACATCCAGACCTTCATGTGCAGGTGGTGTTTCACGATTAGCAAGCTGCATTCCAATGACATGCACATTGTTATCATTGCTTGCTTATTTCAAACAAATATAGTCACTTTTTGAATGACAAGATTTCATCTTTGGACCACAAACAGGACATGCAAATTTTCCCTTTGTTTGAAGACCTACAAGATAATGTATAATTGGATTAAATATGATAATTTTTTGAATTATAATGTTCATGCACAACTTAAACACTAGAACATACCACAAAAATGTGTTAGCCCCGGGGCATTGTGTATTGTCCATAGAAGCATTGCATGGAATTGAAATTGTCTTTGTCCTATTGGTCTAGAGACGTCATGCATAGTGACACCATTCCATAACTCCAGCAACTCGTCGATAAGAGGCTCAATATATACATTTATATCTTTAACTTGGTACTTACCTAATCGAATGAACAAAAACATTACATAATTATTATGACCATTTTACTGCAATATTTATAATTAAATTTATACGACTATATTTAAATGATAAAATACCTGGAACAATCATTGCCAACATTATGTGCTCCTTCTTTATTGACATCCATGGAGGAATGTTATTGTTGATAACAAAAACAGGCCACATTGAGTAAACAGATCTCATCTCTCCAAATGGATTGACACCGTCTGTTGCCAATGAAAGCCTGAGATTATGAGGTTCTTCTTTAAAGTGTGGCCACTTTTCCTCTATGTCCATAAATGCTGAACCATCCGCAAGCATTCGAATAATGTCATCTCGACTTCTATTGCGTGCATGGTAATCCATAAATTGTGCCAAGCTAGTGCACTTGAATAATCGTTGCATATGTGGAATAATGGGAATATAGCGAAGAACCTTGCGAGGAACCTTTTTTGTTATTTGATCTATTCGATATCTACTGATATGACATTCAGGGCATTCAGTTTGAAATTCATGTTGTTTGTGATATATAATATGATCATTGGGACAAGCATCTATTGTTTGATACTCCATTCCCATATCTTTCATAACGACAGATAATTCTCGGTATGAGCGAGGTAGAATATTTGATGGTGGTAACAAAAACTCACCTATCAATCTACAACAAAAAAATATAATTTGTTAATATAAAGAATATTAATGGTACAACATGATTCACAGTTTATTATGACATATATGACATACCTTAACATACGTGACATTGTTATGCTGGATAAACCATTCATAACCTTCAAGTTCACCAACAACAATACAACGGAGAGAAGAGTTGCCTCCGAGCCTTCCTAAAGGGCCTCAGATGCCTTCTCAAGTAGAGGGACATCATGAACAACATCAAGGTCATCTTCATCATCATGATCAGTTGTGCGAGTACTAAATGAGTCATGGATCAATGTATTTGTACCATCATCTTCAATTGTGTTTTTTGGCTCATGATCACCATCTTCCATGGGATCATTATCTTCAGCTTCGATATTCACACCTCCATGTTCGTCCACTTCGAAAACCATATTCTCAGGGTTGTGTTGATCCATACCATGTGCTCCGGGGTGCTCGACCTATATAAAATTGATAAACATAAATAAACCATGATCGTGATCTCATCATCACGTGATTTATTATGTATATAAATTGTTAAAACGATATAATGAAAAACTTACCAATGGATAATAATCATGTCCACCTTCAATGTGACCATGCAGCCTACAATGTTTCTTCGCTGTTTTGATTATAAGTCTTCTAGTCTTTAACCCCTTACAAATTTTGCACGGACAATAATATTTTCCATCACCTTTTCTTTTCAAGTTAGACCACAATCTAGCAATTGTCTCCTTATTTTGTTGTTCGTTGATATTGTCTGACATGGTCTTTCTTCACAGACAAGAAAATAGGGCTATAGAACTAGTTATATAGAAGTTGAAATGTTAGTTATGAAATCACGTTTCAATATATACCGAATCAAATTACTTGAAAATAGAAATTATCATCATTGAACCAAAATCATCTAACTCTTCTTTTTCATCTCAAAACATATCTAATGGCTTTGTGGTATGCAATCCTTGTATAAGATATTAAGTTGACTGATGTCTAACTGGGGTAATCCATGAGTGTGTAATGTGAATTCAGTATCCTAAACATTGGAGAGACCTTATCTGACTTGCCTAATCAATGTGGTTGCTGTCCTAATATGAAATACTGAGTTCTACCCTTGCCTCTGCATCAAACGTCTCACATCATGTTTCTTCAACAAAACACACTAATATGAATTGAGCCAACACCATGAGGATAGGGTCAAGTATCAATATGGCAACTAATCATAATACGTGAAGACGGGGTTCACACATAAGTGTTGGCTCTCAACAATGCCACACTTCCAAAATTGTCAGTCTCAAGACTTGTCCTATTGGGTGAGCACTCATTGATGGCCACAAGGCCAAATCAATGTATGTAGGCTTCGAACTCCTAACTCTAGGCTAGGAGGACCCTACAGAAGGTCTATGAACACTCACTTGGTCTAGGGGTTTCACTAGAGATATTGAATAGGAGGACCTAGAAGAACCATCACTAGAGATATTGAATAAGAGATAGACTTCTACTGCTGCATTAAAAGCATTGGCATGTTCTTCATTTATTGATGTAAACTCTTTGTGACGCCACCACAACCAACAAAGGTGTAAAAAGTTGTTTGCAATGCATGGATTTTTAGGATTGTCCTTTGAGAAAACAGAATTAAAGTATGGAAGCAGGATCTGCCAGCTCCTGAGGGAATCTTGATGAAAAATAACTGTAAAATATTTGGGCGACTTTATATGCAAAAACTCATGCTTCCTGATGGGTTTATTTACAGAAATAAGCACGAATTAAGTGGTAAAGGGGCTTCTGGAAACAAGAGGGACAAAGAGGCAGTGAAAGTGAAAACTTCTGGTGTTGTGTCTGCTCCATCTCATAATGGGAATGGTGAAGGTGCTGTAAGAGGAGCTGAGAAGGGTGTTGGAAGAAGTGGGGGTGTTTACATTCCCCCATTTAAGCTGGCTCAAATGATGAAAGATGTGGAAGACAAGAGTAGTGTGGAATACCAGCGCATGACATGGGATGCCCTTGGGAAGAGTATCAATGGGTTAGTAAACAAGGTAAATGCATCTAACATCAAGAACATCATTCCAGAGTTGTTTGCAGAGAATCTCATCCGTGGGAGGGGTCTATTTTGTAGGTCTTGTATGAAATCCCAAATGGCATCCCCTGGATTTACAGATGTTTTTGCTGCGTTGGTTGCTGTGGTAAATACAAAATTTCCTGAAGTTGGCAATCTGCTTTTGCGAAGAATTATTTTGCAGCTTAAGAGGGCATACAAACGCAATGACAAGCACATGTTGATAGCAGCAGCCAAATTCATAGCTCATTTAGTGAATCAACAAGTTGCACATGAGATCATTGCCTTGGAACTCCTCACCCTTTTACTGGAGAACCCCACAGATGACAGTGTAGAGGTTGCTGTTGGGTTCGTGAAAGAATGTCGTTCTTTGTTGCAAGACCTTTCACCCAAAGGTCTCTATGGGATTTTTGAAAGATTTAGAGGTATTCTCCATGAGGGGGAAATTGACAAACGAGTATAGTTTTTAATTGAAGGCCTTTTTGCAATTCGCAAAGCTAAGTTTGAGGGTCATCCAGCTGTGCGTCCAGAATTGGATCTTGTAGAGCAAGAAGATCAGTTAACACATGAAGTTTTCCTAGAAGATGAACTTGATCAAGAAGCTGGTTTGGATGTTTTCAAGCCAGATCCTGATTTCTTAGAGCATGAGGCAACCTATGAAAAACTGAAGAAAGATATCCTTGGAGATGCTTCTTCAGATGAAGCAGAAGGGGAGAATGATTCAGATGATGATGATGATGATGAAGAGGAAGGTGAGGAAGCACTGAGAATACAGGATGAGACAGAGACAAACTTGGTCAATTTAAGACGTACAATTTATTTGACAATCATGTCAAGTGTTGATTTCGAGGAAGCTGGTCATAAGCTACTAAAGATCAAACTTGAACGTGGTCAAGAGATGGAATTATGCATCATGCTGTTAGAATGCTGCAGTCAAGAGAGAACATACCTTCGTTATTATGGTCTTCTTGGGCAAAGATTCTGTATGATCAATAAAATTTATCAGGAATTTTTTGATAAGTGTTTTGTACAACAGTATTCTATGATACACAGATTGGAAACAAATAAACTATGTAATGTTGCAAAGTTTTTTGCCCACTTACTTGGCACAGATGCTCTTCCATGGCATTGTCTTGCTTATATACATCTGACAGAGGAAGATACTACTTCCTCTTCCCATATTTTTATAAATATTCTCTTCCAGGAGTTGGCAGAGCAGCTTGGTATATTGTTGCTTAATGAAAGGTTGAACGATCCAACAATGCAGGAGTTTTTTGATTCAGTTTTTCCAAAGGACAATCCCAAAAATTCACGGTTTGCTATCAATTTCTTTACTTCTATTGGTCTTGGTGGTATCATTGAGAGTTTACGTGAGTATTTGAAGAATATGCCAAGGCTTATAATGCAGCAGCAAAAGTCTATTCCCAAGTCAGATGAATCTACCTCTAATGACGATTCTTCTAGTTCATCAGGTTCGTCAGATTCTGATACATGAGACTCAGATTCTGAGAGTGAAACTGACAGTGAGAGCAGTAAGGGGCTTGGCGAGTCGAGCTGAGTCGCGAGTAGTTCAACTATGAAAATAACAAACTATTTCCACGTTGATTCCACACTGATTCTGATTTCGTCTCATATTGGCCCCATTTCTGAGCAATTCAGTAATTTCGTGAGTTTTTACAATGATTTTTTAAAACTTTTTTTGCCATTTATTTTGGGTTTTTAAAATAATTTAAAGTAATTTAAATGCAAAAAATCGTTAAAAATTGGGTCAATGATTTTTTCGTGAATCGAGATTTTTTTTGGGATAAATTGGCTGGCTCCAAGATTCGAGATCAATCAGGTATAATCGTGATTTTTTGTAGACTATTGCTTCTTTGGTATGTTTATGTATTTATGTATATGTATATTTGTATATATAAAATAATATACTATATATGTATATGTATATACATGTATGTGTACGTATAAATATGTGTATAAATACGTATATATGTGTGTGTATTAAAGTGAGTTCAAAACAGGGCTAAAGGCTAATACGGAGAAGTTGTATTTTATTACGCTAAAGGCATGTTATACTCACATATGGATGCAAAAATGGCTGTCAATAAAAACTAGAAGCATTTAATTTGGCGTGTTTGTGACAATGCATAAAAAGCAAAAAATAAATTTTATTTTTAATATTTTTAATTATTTAATGCTAATTATATCTTCATTTCCACCTCTCAACTACCACTCACTCTTAGTTTCACTGATCAATCAATTCTCTCTATCTTCATCATGCAATCAGTTAACTTCTATAGCTGATATTGTGTGGATTAGATTTGAAGTTCCTTTTTGTTTCCAACTGCATCGTGCTGCATGGTATGAGGTAGGCAGGCTCTGCTAACTTATTGAGATCTATTGAGATTCATGTTCTTGGATCATTGTTAAACATTCTCATTTTTGTTGAAATGTCCATACAAAATAAATGTCTGTTGTTCTATGTGCTTTTTCTTCTGAAGAGTTAGTTTCTCTGCAAGAAGTTGTAATAACCCTTGCTGCAATTTTATATTAGATTTACAAGATTCTAATAACCCAACTCATATTTGCAATTTGCAACCAAATGGTGAAATTGGATATGCCGAAAATTGCACCAATGAACTTATAAACACTTCAAACCTCATAAAAATATAAGAAGATTCTGCAGAAATTTTGGCATTATAACAGCATGCAAATATATGTTTATGACAGTCTACAAATCTGCCATGAAGTATTACAAAAAAGACTCCAGAAATGGAGATCAAAGCTTCACAAATCCACTATAAAATCCAAAATACTTTCCAAACTCCTCACACTTTCCCACAATAGAAAGATGCATGAAAGTCTCTTTGAAGCACAACTGCAACCCCTGAATGTGATTGCCACTGGAAACTTGCAAACACACTGCCTGCAAGCCTCTATCCCCCTGGTTTATCAGCCTGGAAGATCACTCTGTTAAAAATGATAAGATAGAATGAATCCCAAAAACAAGTCGAAATTACTATAAAAGACATAATATTCAAAAAGCACTTTTGGGGGTCAAAATCCCCACGCCAAAGAGGAGGGAATCTTGCATTTCAAAATTTGTAACTGCCTTTCCAAAAAAATGCATCTCCACTTCTACCACTTGAATAGAAATTGCCATTTTATCCAGCTTCTTCATTTGAACTTAAGAAGATTGTTTGCAGGACTCGACTGGCCTACCATAAATAGTAAGTTTTATTTTTGAAAAGGGGACATGACAGAAGTGACTGCTTTATTTGAATTCTGTATCGAATGGTTTTCCTGGAAGGAAGTTTTTGTCTGGACACTGTCAAAGTGAGCCTAACACCTTTATCATATAAACATAAGAAGATTCTTCAGAAATTTTGGCATTATAACAGCATGCAAATATATGTTTATGAGTTATGACAGTCTACAAATCTGCCATGAAGCATTACAAAATAGACTCCAGAAATGGAGATCAAAACTTCACAAATCCACTATAAAATCCTAAATACTTTCCAAACTCCTCACACTTTCCCACAATAGAAAGATGCATGAAAGTCTCTTTGAAGCACAACTGCAACCCCTGAATGTGATTGCCACTGGAGACTTGTAAACACACTGCCTGCAAGCTTCTATCCCCCTGGTTTATCAGCCTGGAAGATCACTCCTTCAATGGTTTCTCACCCTCTGAAGAAGAACAACAGAACTCTGTTAAAAATGATAAGATAGAATGAATCCCAAAAACAAGTTGAAATCACTATAAAAGACATAATATTCAAAAAGCACTTCTGGGCGTCAAAATCTCCATGCCCAAGAGGAGGGAATCTTGCATTTCAAAATTTGTAACTGCCTTTCCAAAAAAATGCATCTCCACTTCTCCACTTCCACGACTTGAATAGAAATTGCCATTTTATCCAGCTTCTTCATTTGAACTTAAGAAGACCAATAACTGCTAATTTTGAGATTCTCCAAAACTCCTCGCCATTTCTAGCTCCAATTAATTTAAAATGCTGACATTAAAATCTTGAATGATTATTTCTCCATTTAGAACATTATTTCCCAAATTGTTTGCAGAACTCGACTGGCCTACCATAAATAGTAAGTTTTATTTTTGAAAAGGGGACATGACAGAAGTGACTGCTTTATTTGAATTCTGTATCGAATGGTTTTCCTGGAAGGAAGTTTTTGTTTGGACACTGTCAAAGTGAGCCTAACACCTTTATCATATTTTGCAGGTTACTTTACCTAATGAGGAAACTCAGTCTAGGTGATGTAATGAATTGCTCATATTCGGAGTTTAGTGTTACCCTGTTGTAATTTACAGGTTCTTTTACCTTCTGAAGAAAATTGTCCCAGGTTTCTTTATCTTTGAAATTGGTTCAGCTGTTGCATTAGATTGCAGTCATCTTGGTTTCTTGTCACATTAATCATTGTACTATAGAGTATGTATACTTGTGTACTCTGGACCCTTGGATTGAATGCCTTTACTTTTCATGATGCTTGCAGCTTCCTTCTCCATCTTTAGTTCCAGTGTTGCTGTTACTAGAACTTTGATGTCTACACCTTTAAAGGGAAATGCAAGGCCTGATCTGTGTGTTACCTCGTTTTAGATTGAAGCTCTCTATGACCAGTTTTGGCTATCTGTGCACTCTCTTTTTTTCCGAGAAGAGTATTAGATGGATTGATATGCCATCCAAGTTAGCTGGATGGGTTTTATGATCTTATAAACTGCGATGTTTAAAAAAAATAAAAAAATTCAAAAAGCCTTGCAAATTTATTATCACATGGCATGACTTTTTTTCTCTTTCTTGCATTTGCAACATGGCATGTTTATTAATTCTGCATTTTCTGTAGATAATTCTAGAGCACGATCTTTATAAGTGGCTTTGAAGAAAGTTCTCAAGGACACTCGATGCGTTTTAGGTTAATTTTGCTTGCTTTTGTAAATTTAATATTTCTTTTGTTGTTTTGACCAAAATCTTTCACTCTGGGAGTCAATTTTTTTGGTAATCTTTTGAAACTCAAATTGAGGGATATTTCTCCATTCAATTTCTTCAACTTTTTGTTTTCTCCCGTCATCTGCTGGAGTTTACCAAAGAAAATCTGACAAGAATGTTGTTTACAAAATTCCTAAGTTGCAGTTAATGATATTCTTTGAGTCCTTATTTTAAGGCCTACGGACTTTGTCTTATTAGAACAAGTTATTCGTATTCTTCTCTTATTATTTATACGATGCAACTATCAAAGTCAAATTATTAACTAATGGTTTGGGAAAAAAAAATGAGAACAAGACCATGTATGAATTGGAATAACAATATAGGGCTTAGATGTTGAATCTTTCTGTCTGTGTATGCATAGAAAGCATGTGATTCCATAACATTACAATGAAATCCACATGTTTTGTTAGTGGTTACCATCTCGGCATTATGGATACAAATTCTTTCCAGGTGAACCCCCTACGAGAAATTTCTTAGTTTTATAGTTCTATACACATCTCACACACAGAGGTACATATAATGCAACTAAAATTTAAATAGTGCTATATATACATACACTGTTTCTTTATTGTTCTATTAATTACCATAAAATTTCTTAGTTTTTATTGTTCTATACGCTCCACTTGCTCTATCTTCACATATATACACACACAGGTGCATATAATGCAACTAATAGTTAACTAGTGCTATATACGTAATGCTTATAGTGCTATATATGTAATGCTTATTTATTGCTCTATAAACTACTAGATATATAATGCTTTCATCATTTTTTGGTCAGCAATGATGAGGCCTTGGCAGCACAGTTTATGAATAGACATGATTTTTATTTTTTTTTGTTGGAGTCCATGAAGATGTATAAGAGCACTTTCAATTCAGCAAAAAATTCATTTCCTCCAAAAAATTCATGGGATCATTAGTCCAAAACGAGTGAATCAGAAAGTAAATTACAATTAGACTATATATAATAATAATTTATAAGTACCTGAACTTTTTGTAACTTTAAGGAAATCATTTCTTCATCGCTTACCACCAATGTGCCCTGCAACGTTCTCGTACTAGCAATAGGAGAAGATCTAGAAAATGATGGTATCTTATCAACAATAGTCGCCTTTGTTGCATTCTTATGTGCATCTCCTGCTACAAAAAATGAATCCACTATGAAATGCCCCCAAGAAAGAACGCTTGAAACACATAACAGAAGATAGAGCAAAATAGGGATTTACCAACAGTGGGTGGGCCAATATGATGTGTAGTAGAGGATGTTTGCATGCTATGTGTTGTCGACATTGAAGTCGGTAATATAGGTGGGGCTAACCTTCGATGAGGCGTCGAGGACATTTGCACAGGGACATTGACAACACCTGAAGAATAATACATTAAATATATAAAACATTAAATATGTGAAAAGTGCAAGAATTGTAAACAAGGATGAACCTTTATTATGAACATTGACAGTATCAAGTATGATGTATTTTGGGTACTCAAAGTGATAAGTTAAGAAAATCGTCATCACCTGAACTACTTGCAATACCTTGATCATGGCCACCAGGTTGATGAGGACGCATAAATTGTTGTAAAAACAATACGTACATATCTTAGTTAATAATATAAAAGAATATAGAATATAAACCATTATTGAACTTTTGTTATAATTAAAGTTTTAATTACTACTTGCAAGTTTTTTGTTGTCCGAATCAATTTTTCCGCCCTCTCTCGTATCTCATCAGTCTGAGGCTCCACGGATGCCAAAACAACAATCTCTCTACTAATTTTTCTAATAGACTTTTTATCAATTCTATAGAGTTTGTGGAATTTGCGATGTTATCATCGGTTATGACATCGGTTAATCTTGTTCAGTCCACATCCCTAGAGGTGCTCAGGGATTGCAGTGCCCTTTCCCTTTCCTCGAACATTCGTTTGTGAGAAGAATATTAACAATTACAAAATTACTCAAACACTTGAGAAAAGAACATAATAATGTAATAGTTTGTTTCTATCTAATTTGTACAATTACAGTGAGGTTTACTTGTTCGGTAGAAGTGTCGTGATCTACATCCGTCTGTGCTATGTGATGGATCCATGTTGTTCGGTGACAAAGAAAAAATATAAAAATGTTAGCGAAATGAAACCAATAGACAACAAAAAAACTTCATAATAAAATGGTATATTGGAATCATTAATTGGAGGATGGTTAATTTAAATGGTATATAGTACATACCACCCTCATGATAGTAACTTTGTTTGTATCTATACGATTCAAATTGTAATCGATTAGTAGCTCGTCCCTTGCACTTATTGATTTTATCGCACATATGAATACATAATTTCCCTCACGCGCCTCAAATATGCAATTGGGTTGTTTATTAGTTGACCTAGGTCGCGTAGTACTTATAAAACCTGCAATATTCCCTATTCCTTTTGGCCTTCTATCAACATATACAACCACTCGTTTACTTTGATCATTATCTTTCTATTGTATATAGTTTGCTGACAGTGCATACCTACGCATACTTTTTTTTTATATCGAACAATTTGCATCCAATTATTGTAATTGTAACAAGGTCCGACAAACTCTATCAATTCAACAACTTTGTTGTAACAAGCTTTTATGTCGTCTACGGAAAATAGGCCCAAACCATGTAATGACAAAGGTGCTATGCAATATATCCTATCATTAACACAAAAATTAGTGTTTATTGGAGGAAGTTTCTTGGGTACCCATTGTTTATGTAGATGTTTGTACCTCAAGAGCACCTCAATGTCGCCTTTGGTCTCATCATCATAAGAACATGACCCCCCTTGAGCAAGGAAAAATTTCATGTGTTTATTGAATTTTCTTCTAATATTTTGACCTCTAGTTGATCTCCCTATTGTAGACCTGCTACATGTCTCACTTTCGTTTTCTATTCCTGCATTTCCCTCACTCGAGGAAGACACATTTGACAAATACCTATTTGGTGGTACCTGCACTCCATCAAATGAGAGAGTTAGTTGGTAATGAGAGAGATATTTTGCAAATGAGGGCAATGTTGATGAAGAAGTCGGCCCTAAAGTTGATGTTGAGATTAAAATTTGAATAAGTCCAACTGGGGCCTCAAGTGTTGATAACTGTATTAGATTTGCTGCTAATGTCGAGGTTTGGAAAATAGAGGAAGTTTGTTTTCCAAGTAATTTAAAAAAAATAAACTGTTTCTATAGGGTGTATTGACTTATACCTATCGATCCATGAGACTGTGCAGGATCCTCATCAAAGGGGTCCAGGTTCCTGAACATGTAATTCAATTATCTTAATGTTAGCTAAAAATTACATAGTACACAACATGAACAACATGAACTTTGTAGACAAAAAGAGTATTAAAAAAAATGTTATCATAATCATTGTAAATTTTTTATTTTCTTAGCTTTACTTTATGTAGACTGCAAGATCCTCAACTAAAGGGTTGACAATGTCTGTAGTCAATGACCTGTTCCCACCAAGGGTGACAACATCACACAAAATATATACATGAAATCAACACCATCAATTGAGCATCATAAACATTACATTTGTAAGTTGATAAACAATAAATACATGTATCATAAGCATCACATATGTATCATCATATATATAATTGAACATCATAAGCATCACGTGTCATCATAAACATGTAATCCATCACATATGTATCATAAATCACCATCCATTACATAGGTAATAAACAATCCACATTCTATAAATAAACACAAAGTTCAAAAAATGTCAAATGTATCATCATAAACATGTAATCCATCACATATGTATTTTAAATCAACATCCATCACATATCTAATAAACAATCCAAATTCCATAAATAAACACAAAGTTTAAAAAATGTCACATAAATAGTCACACTCCCTATCTCCATTTTTTCGGGGTGGCATAACTCTACTATTAGGCCCTGCTAGAGGTGGAACACGAATTAAAAACATTAAAATGTGCATCATGAATTAATTATGTAATGGCATTAGAATTTAAAACATAATGAATTAATTATGTAACCATATAAGTCAAATCAATTTCTATCAAGAAATCAATATTAAATAGATGATATACTAATCACACACCTCATACATTTCGTTCATCTCATTGATCTTCATCTTCACCACCACCACCACCACCACCACCACCATCGTCTTCATCATCACCATCATGACCATCACCATCACTAGCTTGTTCTTCTTCATCATCATCGAGTAACTGTCTATCGTGATCATCATCTACATCATCTACATCATCTTCTACTTCTTCGGTATCTTCTTCTTCCATCACATTATACTTTATTGACTTTCCTCTTGGATCATGTCTAACAACAAATGACCAACCTGGTTTATGTGGAACCTCTGAGTAAAATACCTGCTCACATTGACTTGGAAGAACATAGGGCTCATCTCAAACTAGTTCAAAATATCTTCTATTAACCATTGTAAAACCATTACCATGTTCAATAACAGTTCTATCAAGATCATTTTTATTTAATCGTAGCTTGTACCATTTGACGACGAACAAAACTAATTTGAAGGAATTAAAGTCACACTCAAGTATATCATCCAAAATGTCATAGTATCGATTTTGAGACTCTCGAGGATGTATGTCGTTTCTCGATAAAATATTTATCACTTCAAAGATTGCAGTTATCCCAGAATCACAAGTTTTCTTCGTGTCATCCAATTTTTTGATGCAAAATTTATGACCATTGCAGCACATAACATTGTGGTATTTGACCTGCAATATGTCAAATATGTAAAAATTATTGTATCGTGAGTTGATAAACATATGGGTGATTAATAAATTTATACGTACCTTTTTATCTCTTAAACCATATGCTAAATCAATTTCCCTTTGCATAACATTAGAATCTCCATTACGATGAGCTTCTTTAACCAATGAAGTTACACACTCCCATGTTAATGTGCGACCAGAATGTTGACAATGTTCAATCCATACCGTCACCTAATCAAGATTGTTTGTAATATACAAATGTAGTGCATCCCACTCTCAACCAACTATACAAAAATAAATAGACGTCTTACAACCGATTTATTTTGAAGATTAAAAATTAATTGATTACAATAACATCTTATAATTACCTCTCACTTTCCTCAATCTACCTTTCCCCGTCAAGTACTCTCCTTCGAATTTGTTAATGGGGTTGGTATCCCAAATGCCATCCACGTGGATCTTTGCTGCAAACTTAGGAAGATGTTCAGAAATGTACACCATAGTCTGATATACCATATATCCCTCCACCATAGAACCCTCAGGATGTGCTCTTTGTCGAACCAAAGCCTTCAAAAATTTCAAGTGCCTCTCAACTATCCACATTGACCTAGTGTGTACATGTCCACACAATTCAACTTGGTGTATGAGGTAATGTTCTTGTGCATTGAAAAACGCTGAAGGTAGACACTTTTGCATTTCACACATGTGAGAAATTTTTCTCTTCCAATATTTTATATCTTCTTTATGGATTTATTTACATGACAACCATCTACAAGATATTCAAGACACAAAAATATATATTACATAACACGTAAAACGAATCGCAAATATAATATCTATACAACGAACTGAACAAATATCACTACTTACCTCATATATTTTCCAAGATCATATATGACTTGTTTGACATTATTGTTGAAGTGGTCTGGGAGAGATAGAGGTAGAACGTACTGCAACAATTATAAAATTATCTTTTCATTTTTTTCTAACATAATACAATGAAAAGTACATGCACAGTATAAAAATATATAGTAAATACACAAGAACATGAATTACCTTAATGAAGGTATGCCAATCATGCGTTTTCATCCCTGACCCAAATTCACTTTTCTTTGATATGAGATTGTTTATGTTCGCAACAAATCCTATGTGAAATTGAATTTTTCGTATTACTTCTTTTATAGCATTGCTTTGTTGGTCCGTTAATAAGCAAGGAAGGTCACTTATATTAATATGGTCTCCATGGCTATTTGATTGAATGCCATTTTTCATTGCATGATTGGACTCCTGAATGTCACTACAAATTTTGACAATTTTTTTCTTTCTCACATCTTCCATCCAATATTTTCTATAATGTTTCGGTTATATTCTTTCCAGTATGCATAGTAGCAAACAAATGCACAATTTGTAACTACTTGTGGTAGGGCAACCGACTGAATTGTCGAGGACAACTTTTTAGTCCCTTAAAAAGGTGGTCAGTAATGTCTTGACGACCTTCACGATCATCAATCACATCATCAGTAAACCTAACACAATAGAAAATATGTTTTATGACATAAACCATTAGATGGAATGACATTACCTTAACGATTAATTCTATTATATTCCAACTTCCATAGGTGAGGTGTCATTCTTCGTGGCCTTGATTTATTCTCTTCTTTCCCATTGAAAATATGTTTTTCAGTATTTCGATACTTATGATTTTTGTGGAGAAAGTGCCTATACTCATCAAACACCTGCTTTCCTAAACTTTTTGAATGACGAGATTTCATCTTTAAACCACAAACTAGACATGCGAATTTTCCGTTTGTTTGAAGACCTACAAGATAATGTATAATTGGATTAAATATGTTAATTTTTTTAATTATAATTATCATGCGCAATTTGAACACTATAACATACCACAAAAATGTGTTAGCCATGGGGCATCGTGTATTGTCCATATAAGCATCACATGGAATTGAAATTGTCTTTGTCCTATTGGTCTAGAGACGTCATACACAGTGACACCATTCCATAACTCCAACAACTCGTCGATAAGAGGCTCAATATATACATTCATATCTTTAACTTGATACTTACCTAATCGAATGAACAAAAATATTACATAATTATTATGACCATTTTACTGCAATATTTATAATTAAATGTAGACGACTATTAAATGATAAAATACCTGGACCAATCATTGCCAACATTATATGCTCCTTCTTTATTGACATCCATGGAGGAATGTTATTGTTGATAACAAAAACATGCCACACTGAGTAAACAGATCTCAACTCTCCAAATGGATTGACAACGTCCGCTACCAATGAAAGCCTGAGATTATGAGGTTCTTTTTAAAAGTGTGGCCACTTTTCCTCTATGTCCATAAATGTTGAACCATCTGCAGGCATTCGGATAATGTCATCTCGACTTCTATTGCGTGCATGGTAATCCATAAATTGTGCCAAGCTAGTGCACTTGAATAATCGCTGCATACGTAGAATAATGAGAATATAACAAAGAACCTTGCGAGACACCTTTTTAGTTATTTGATCTGTTCGATATCTACTGATATAACATTCAGTTCAAAATTCATGTTGTTTGTGATATATAATATGATCATTGGGACACGCATCTATTGCTTGATACTCCATTCCAATATCTTTCATAATGGCAGGTAATTCTCGGTATGAGTGAGGTAGAATATTTGAGGGTAGTAACAAAAACTCACCTATCAATCTACAACAAAAAAATATAATTTGTTAATATAAATAATATTAATGGTACATGATTAGCTATTTATTAACTATAATGACATATATGAGATATCTTAACATACGTGAGATTGTTATGTTGGATAAACCATTCATAACCTTCAAGTTCACCAACAACAATACAATGGAGAGAAGAGTTGTCTGGGAGCCTTCGTTAAGGGCCTCAGATGCCTTCTCAAGTAGAGGTAAATCATGAACAACATCAAGGTCATCTTCATCATCATGATCAGTTGTGCCAATACTAAATGTGTCATGGATCAATGTATTTGTACCATCATCTTCAATTGTGTTTTGTGGCTCAGGATCACCATCTTCCATGAGATCATTATCTTCAGCTTCGATATTCACACCTCCATGTTCCTCCACTTTGAAAACCATATTCTCCGGGTTGTGTTGATTTATATCATGTGCTTCGGGGTGCTTGACCTATATAAAATTGATAAACATAAATAAACCATGATCATGATCTCATCATCAAGTGATTTCTTATGTATGTAAATTATTAAAACGATGTAATGAAAAACTTACCAATGGATGATAACCATGTTCCCCTTCAATGTGACCATGCAGCCTATAATGTTTCTTAGTTGTTTTGATTAGAAGTCTTCTAGTCTTTAACCCCTTACAAATTTTGCAGGGACAATAACATTTTCCATCACCTTTTCTTTTCAAGTTAGACCACAATCTAGCAATTGTCTCCTTATTTTGTTGTTTGCTGATATTGTCTAACATGGTCTTTCTTCACAGGCAAAAAAATCGGGCTATAGAACTAGTTATATAGAAGTTGAAATGTTAGTTATGAAATCACGTTTTAGTATAATATACCAAATTACATTACTTGAACATAGAAATAATGCAAATTGAACCAAAACCATTTCTCTTCTTTTTCATCTCAAAACATATCTAATGGATTTGTGGTGATTTAGAGTAGGTGATATGTTAATGGATTTGTGTTATGCAATCCTTGTATCATATCTTAAGTTGACTAATGTCTAATTGGGGTAATCCATGGGTGTCTAATGTGAATTCATTATCAATTTTGTGAAGTCATCACGAGTATGGTGATAGTCATCCTTATAGGATCCTCTCAATACTGTCCAAATCAGTCTAAAAGGAAGTAACTATCTATTCCCATGCTCATGCATACTTACATGACTAATGTTTCCCTTGTGTATCCTAAACATTGGAGAGACCTTATTTGACTTTCCTAATCAATGTGGTTGCCGTCCTAATATGAAATACTGAGTTCTACCCTTGCCTCTGCATATAAAACTTCTCACATCATGTTTCTTCATCAAAACACACTATTCCCAGTCTTCCTCAATACCCTCAATGGTCAGGCCTCAAGCATTAGACCTCGATACCTTCCAAGAACAATAAATTTGCCTGCTCAATTCACTTGAAGTCACAAACTGGCCTCACAACTGTTGAACAACCTTGTACTCTTAGGACAACAACCTTACACCTTCATTGACAACTCAACAACCCTTACAAAGACAACATGACACTCCCTTCAACATAGTGTAATCCATGAGTGTCTAATGTGAATTCATTATCAATGTTGTGAAGTCATCGAGAGTATGGTGATAGTCATCCTTATAGGATCCTCTGAATACTGTCCAAATCAGTGACAAGTAAGACAAAATTTTCAATCAGACCTTGGGTGCAAGTGAATGATATTACATATACTTTTGGGATGAACACCATTGAGAGTCATAGAACCAAGTGAGTCTAAAAGGAAAGTAACTATCCATTCTCATGCCCATACATACTTACATGACTAATGATGCCCTTGTGTATCCTAAACATTGGAGAGATCTTATTTGACTTTCCTAATCAATGTGGTTGCATATATAATACACTCGTATGCACTGAAAAGACATATATTCCACACTACACAGAATGACTTATTTCTCTATATAAGCATGTGCATATACATCTTCACTTAAAATTCAGGGCCTTCATTCTTTTAAAAAATAGTGAATTCATGTTGGAAACTATTCTAAATTTGAACTTCACATAACCCAACTCTTACAAACTGAAAACCATTTGGCAGTAAAGTAAGATGACTCTCTATATCATAATGTCAAAAATTTGAAACTTCAATAAAAACAACAGAAATGGAACTTGAATCACTACACCAAATTAGAATGTATTTAGTGCAAATGTAAATTAAATCTTAGTAGGACAAATCCTTCACTTAAAATTTAGGGCCTTCATTCTTTTAAAAATTTAGTGAATTCATGTTGAAACTATTCTAAATTTGAACTTCACATAACCCAACTCTTACAAACGGAAAACCATTTGGCAGTAAAGTAAGATTACTCTCTATATCATAATGTCAAAAATTTGAAATTCAATAAAAACAACAGAAATGGAACTTGAATCACTACACCAAATTAGAATGTATTTAGTGCAACTGTAAATTAAATCTTAGTAGGTCAACTCCTGAAATCAATGTAAACTAGAAGTTCAATATGAAATCTCCCTGATCTTTAATATAAAAAAGTTGCTACTATATTTAAAACATACTAATTACTTTGGAAATCACACAAATATAGGTGTTAATAATGGATCTTTTTCATCCCTTACCTTTTCAGAATATACTATACAAAGACATTCTTGAAAGATGCCCTGAAGAGAAAGAGTGTGCGGGGATTAATCTTTCTAACCGGACCATTAAAAATACAAAACACTATATTAAGCCAATGATATTTGCCCACTAACTAAAACTCTTGCAAATTTTGAAAAACAATGAACAGTTCAAACATTATGCAATTAGGAGTCCAGATGTTTTGCAACAAGTACAGTTTGATGATAAATGTCAATAATTGTCAAGATCATGACATTTAATTTTGGAAAAGCAAACTATCGTACAGTTCAATAAAATTATAAGTTAATAACCAACCAATGCTAGTACACTCTTATGAATACTCAAGGCTTGATCTTAATTGTTAACGGGAGGCCCACCTTCCATGCTCCCACAATACAAGGGAAACCAACCTTGGGACTGCGGTTTACAAACGTTTCAATGAATTCCTAATGAGACTATTATAGGAAGCTACTTTGAAAAGGCAATGACTTATTTGGATTTCAATATGAATGGTGTTTATGGATAACCTGGTGTTTGCTAATGATTAGTATGACGAATGATATTATGGCTTATGATTTAATGTCAATTCCCAGTGACTAATATTGCATACAGGACCTAGACCAGGTTTCTCTTATAGAAGGCATTTCAATTAGTAAATTTGTTTTCTTAAATGTTCTTTATTTCTTATTCTAATTGAAATTGTGGTTTTAGGGCAAAATATAGTAATATCCCCAAAAGGGACATTAAATTTCCTACTTTGGAAAGTCAAGGTGACTTTGTTACTAAAAGAAAATGATCTTTCAGAAATCATTAAGGATGTGATGACTCCAACCACAAATACTCAACACTAGGCCAAAGAGAAATAGGCTAAAGACTAGTGGATAATCATAGATGCAGTGAAGGACGATTTAATTCCTCATTTATCAAAAAAGAAAATTGCCAAGATGTTTGATGCTCTTGTCAATCTTTTCCAAAGTCAAAGGACAAACAGGAAAACGATATTGAGAAACAAACTTAGATCCATAAAGAGGACTAAATTAGACATTATTACAAGTTACCTGATAAAGATCACACAACTTTGTAATCATCTTTATGTTTAGCATTTATTCAAGGCATTTGTGCCGGAAAGAAACTTCCTTCCATTGAAAGAATGTGGGATAACTATCCAAGAGGAAACTTGAATAGAGTCAAAAGGCAACAAAATGGACGGTGACACAAATTATCTCTCTATGGATAGGTGGAGGGAAATAAAGGAATAATGAACAACAAAGGTAAGTTAATTTTAGTGAATAGATAGAGGGAAATAAAGGAAATATGTTAACAAAATAGTAAGTTAATTTTAGTAAATAGAATTTATATAATTTATAAATAAAATAACAAGTTGCATCAAAATTCATATTTGATATTTATTACATTTTTGAATTATAAAAAATTAAAATTTAGTAAGTAAAAGTAATAAAAAAATATTTAATTTAATAAATTATTATAAATAAATGTGTATAAATTATTAAATAAATAAATACTATATATATATAATTATTTTTTTTAATAAAATAATTTTGAGTATTAAATAAATTAGTAAGTAAATCTTTACTAAATGAAATTTAGTAAAAATATGTATAATTTTATTTTAGTGAATAAATTAAATTTAATTAGTAAATAAAATAATAAGTAAAATTTTAAATATCTTTTTTTTTGAATAAAAGGAGTAAAAACTTTATTGAAACATAGACACAAAAATTACAAACTTGTTTCCACTAGTGCACCTCTCCTCCCTCCAATCTTCGGTTCAACAGTTCCCTGTAACCACTAGCTATAGTAAAGACTCCCTTAGGATCTGGGGACCAGGCAAGTCCATCCCTACCCTTGATGCCACTACAGTGTCTACTCGCCAGAATGCCTTGTAACTCAGCAAAGTCCTCCTCCATCCCAGCAACAGGCCACTCATTAAGATCCTTCCACTGCTCCATCTCCAGCCGCCCACACTTGTAAATCGTCTTGAAGTCGCTCACCCTTGACCACCCCGCCTCCAAAAACCTCTAGCTAAGGTTGCCAAGATTAGGAAATTGATCAAGAATGGGGGGGGGGGGGGGTACCCATCCCAAGAGTCGCTCCAGAAAAGGACCTCTTCCCCCCTCCTAGAGATCCAAAAGAGTCCTTCCTTAATGAGAGAAGCCCCCTTCTTGAGAGTATACCAAATCGTAAAGCCTTTACCCTCTAGCGGATATCTTGGAACCTCCTGAGCTGGTATCCTTTGCATATATTTGAAGGCCAAAATCTTAGCCCAGCCACGATCCTGCTCAACACACCACCTCCAGTATAATTTTGTTGCCAGAGCCTCCCCGAATAGAATAGCCTGCCTTAAACCAACCCCCCCGATTGCTTCGAGCTACACACCAAGTCCCAATTGACTAGACTCCATTTGGATGAGGATAGATTGCCTACCCATAAGAATTGCCTTGCCAAAGAATCTAGACCCTTCAAGAACCACTTGGGAGCCACTTGAAGCATACATCTATAGGTCGGTAGAGCCTAAACCACCGATTGAATCAGTTGAACCCTCCCAACAAATGACAACCATGTATGAGTCCAATGTTCAACCTTTGAGCGAAATTTATCCAAGATACCCTGCCATGACTCCCGAGGAGGGTTACCAGGAGAGATAGGAATACCCAAATAAGTCAAGGGCAAGGAGCCAACTTGGAATCTCAAGATAAGAGCAATCCTCCTTTGAATAGCTTCAGGGGTGTTGAAGAAAATGATAGAAGACTTATCTTCATTGATCAAGTAGCCTAAGGCCGCTAGATAAACATCCAAAACCTTACACAGATTCGTAGCTTCTCTGATCTGAGCAAGTCCCATCAAGGCCGTGTCATCAACAAATTGCAAATGAGACCGCGGCTACAAGTCATTACCCCAGTTCCGCCCCTGAATACTGCCCTGACTCATATTATGTTTGATTAGCCTCCCCAGGCCCTCAGCCAGGAGAATGAATAAGGGGAGAGAGGGTCCCCCTGACGAAGGCCCCTAGACGCAACAAACAACTTGGTATGATCCCCATTGATTAGTACTGAGAAAGAAGTGGGCGTAACTCCACTCATAACCCATTGAATCCATTCCTCAGCAAAGCCAAAATCCCTAAGGATCTTCTGAAGGAAAGACCAACGAACTCTATCATAAGCCTTAGCCATGTCCAACTCGATAAACATAGGTTTTTCCTTGGAGGTAGCCATAGAATGAATGGTCTCTGTAGAAATGACCACACCATCCAGAATTTGACGCCCTTCCACAAAACCGCTCTGTTCCTTAGAGATAACACCCCCCAAACACTTCTTCAGCCTCTCTACAATCAGCTTTGAGATGATCTTATAAATAACATTGCAGAGAGATATAGGACGGAACTGGCCTAACCTGTCGGCCCCCTCACACTTAGGGATAAGCGCAATGAAGGTCGCATTCAGGGCCCTCAACATCTGTTTATTCCTTTGGGATTCTTGGACTACTGCTAGTAAATCCAAATTGATGATATCCCAGAACTCTTGAAAGAATTCAATCGGGAACCCATTTGGGCCAAGGGCTTTTCCTTTCCTCAACTAAAAAAAATCCTCTCGAGTTCTTCTAGCAAAATAGGGGCCATAAGCTGCTCATTCATCTCCCCGGTAACAAGAGGAGGAATGCAAGCAAGAACCTAGTTCTCCTCCATCGCTTACCCCTGAGACTCCTCACTGAAGAGGGATCAAAAATACTGTAAAGCCTCCCTAGATATCTCCTGCAAGGATAATAACACCTCATCTCTATTATTGACCAGAGCAGGAGTGGAGTTTCCATGACGTCTTGCTTTCATAGAGTTGAAAAAGAAAGTCGTGTTCTTATCGCCCGCTTGAAGCCAATCAATACGGCTCTTTGTTTCTAGTAAATTTCTTCCCCAAGCTCCCATTCCTATAAGGCCCTGACAACCCTCTCCTCCTCCCTAAGCAAAGCTTCAAACAAACCACACTCTCTGATTTCATTGGTGATGCCATTTAACTCTGTTTGGGTTGCTTTCTTAGCATGAAAAATGTTCCCGAAACCCTGTCGATTCTATTGTTTAAGCCGGAGCTTAACAAACTGCAGCGGATTGGCGAAAGTGTACATAGCAGTACCAAAGGCCGGTCTCCCCTTCCTCCACCCCTGCTCAACAAGAGTCGACAAAGCAGGATCCCGAAGCCACATAAGTTGGAATTTGAAAGAAGGAGAGCGAGCAACCCGGGCAAAAGAAGACACCAGCTTGATAGGCCAATGGTCTGACCCTCTCCAGTCAAGAATATTAGAACTTGTGGACCACCCCCCACCAACCCAAAAACTGGAAACCAGAAATCAGTCCAACCTCTGTGCAATGCAACCCTCCCACACTCTCCTATTGTTCCAAGTGAACAAACCATTACCAGGCTTAATGTCAACAAGATGCAACGATGAAATACTATCCCAAAAAAGGAGATAAGAGGGCTCTAACCACATGACACCCCCCTTCTTCTCACTCAACTCCAGGATAGCATTGAAATCTCCCGCCATAATCCAAGGATGGAAGGGACCAGCCTTCGCATACATGAAATATGAGACCATAAGTTTTGTTTGCCCTGAAAATTGGTGGGAGCATATATATTAGTAAACAAAATAAGATCTTCGGTCTCCAGACTGGAGGCAACCCCGGATAGTGAAGATCTGGAAGCCATCCACCAGACAAGGCAAATCCTTGAAGGGTTCCAAAGACAGGCCACCCCTCTAGAGGAGCCAGCATCCCCAATACACTGACATTCACCTCGCCCCCAGAGCTTCGGCACCAGACCCATCATACTCTCCACTGAGAGTTTAGTTTCTTGCAAGAGCAGGACATCAGGTGAATGATTCCTGATCAAATCCCAAACAACTTTTTGTCTAAGGCCGCTATTCAATCCCCTTACATTCTATGAGAGCACAATCATTTAGGAGGATTGGAAAAGTGAGAATCCAAAGTCTTTACTGACCCTGACTCAACCAAATTTTCTCCCATCAGTTTGATTTTATCCAAATCCTTCTTTCTGCCAACCTTTGAGTTCTTCTCCGTAGCACTTTTCTTAATAGCTTTCTGATGCAGCCCCAATTAAACAAAAGACTTGTTACTTTTAGCCCCAACTGGTTCCAATTTCAGGGCTATCAGAGAGCCCTCCCCCCCAACCAAATTTACCTCCGAACCCAAAGTGATTCCCAGCTGGACCCCTACTGTCTGGTCCATCTCCATTTGCTAGCTTCCAATCACTTGTAGGGCCTGAGTAAAATCCTCTATACCTCTTTCCGGACCCCCCTAAAGCACCTTGATCCAAAGGAGTAAACCCTAGGTTCACTTCTTGGGTTCACTGTTAAAGGTATGTTCTTCCCGTCTCTCCTGTAAGGACCTCTTTTGTCCTCGATTCATGTTCCTTATCTTAATTGAGACAAAACCATCAACACCCTCTACCTCGGTCGACATAGTAGCTTTTCCTTTATCAACCCTAATTTGACTTTGTGCCAACTATTGAGGGTGGCGTACCATTGGTTTATATCTAGGGCACTTACGTTGTAAATGACCATACTCATGACACAAACGACCATGAAAAGGTAAAGTCTTGTATTCTAGCTGTTGGACCCATGAATAAGAGCCCACACTCATATCTATAGCATCTAGCAGAGGTTTACTAAGATCAATTTCAACACAAATACCCACAAAAGTCATTTCCTAGGGTTTGCATTGAGGATCCCACTGGATTCCCAAGCAGTGCGGCCAGAAGCTGTAGCACATCCTCCAAACAACATTCCACAGGAAAACATGGCAAACGAACCCACACTGGAACCCTATTTGGGAACTCCTCTGAAGGGTTAAACCCTGCATGCCAAGGCTTGATGAACAACCCCACCTGATTGTAAAAATATGGACCTCCCTCAAAGACCCTATTGCAATCCTCCATGTAGTTGAAGGTAACCATGAAATAGTTGTTTTCTAGCATCATAATCTCCATTTCCCCTTCCGGAGCCCAAGTCCTCTGCGCTTAGTTATCCAGAAACTGCAAAGAAACCCTCATTCCCAAAAACTTGCAATAAAGCAAATGTTTTGAAAAGTACTCAACATCTTCAGCAATCAGTTCAGGAGGAACAACCAACTTCGGTCTCTCACTACATCTGTCCAGGCAACCATTAATCTTCATAATGCGAGAACTGCCAGCAGTCCCCGATCCTAATTCAGATGAGAAAAGGTTATTGTTAGAAGTCTTGATACTCTATAATGGGGGTTTTGAGCCCACCGCAGTGTGAAAATCCATGGCTGGAGGTACTTGCGAGTCCTCACCACTAATACTCGCCATCGGCGCTCCAAAAAAATAAACAAGGTATAGAAAATGGCCCCCACCCCGAAAGGCCTCTCGAGAAATCACTGAACCTGCAGCCCCACCCCCCCAAAACCCACCGAGAGGGAGATCCTGCCAAAACCCCGAACCCCTTAAAAACCCATGGCCCACAACAACCCCAAATCCCAGTCGCACGCAGACAACACTCCACCCATAGCCACCCGTAACACCCACCACTCCCTCTGTGGAACCCTACCCTTCCCCGTCTGCAACACCACACCCCCGCAGTGCCTGCACCTACCTCCCCCCGATGACCCACCTTCAGCTCTGCCTCCCTCGAGCTAGGGCATCGAAGCCCTAGCTCGACCGCCCGCAGAAGCTCGCATGCATGCCATCTTCTCAGCCATTATTTTTCACTGTATTCGGCAAATCCAATTTTAAATATTTTAAATATAATGTAATAAATAAATATATTTTATGAAAAATATGGCGATGAGTGAGTAAATTTAGGTATGCAAGTCAACTCAAGTGGATGGGCGAGTGTGAGAATAAAAGGGTGAAAACATAATGACAAGTAAAAGAAAAAAGAGCTCATCAAATGTGTTTCATTTCAAAATCTAAGAGCGTGGGTTGATAAACAATTCAAAAAAGCTTAAACTACTAGGGCATTGGTGATTAAGGGAAGGTATTTGATCCATTCAAGAAAAGAGTTCCACTATCTTTGGTGATCACTGGTCAAGATCTAAGATCACGAACCCTATCAAGGTTAGTCTAAATAAGAGATTTTTGTTATCTCCTCAAGCCCCAACAATGATCAAGGTGAGCTTGATCTACTAAGAGATAACTAACCTTAGTTAATGTTGTAGCATATAGTGATTATAAAAAAATATCTAATCTTCTCCATAGTTATTATGCATTTTATAGAAATGAAATTTTATGGGATTCCCTAATGCCACTCTAGTGCTAAAAGACAATATCAAGGATTTCTAGGGTGTTCAAACTTGTCTAGTGATAGAGGTAAAAAATTTCTTAATCTTAAGCCTCACGTCCTTTCCCGTCAACTTGCAACAAACCTTGTTCTCAACTTAGGGGATTCAAAGGTAAGAATAGTAGTAGATCCTCTTAATATGAACACATTACATATGATCGTATCAATAAAATGTCAAAGGTTTGTACTATAGTTTTAAAAATATGAGGAAGTGTCTCCATGTAAAAGTTATCTTATCTTGGGCTATAGTCAATTTGAGAAACTTGAAAACACCATGGATTCTTGTTAATTTTTTTCATTCTTCTAAATAATGTAGGTTTTTATAGGATCATGACTCATGGTATTTTTAAGATTTATATTGTTCATTACCTTATGAGCTCATTTCCTTGATCCCAAGAATATGATTATGATGCATATCATCCACACACACAACCTACTAGTGGAGATCTTTCTCCCAACTCACCTACTCAAATAGGTGATTACTCTTCATAGAGCTACAGGAGGCTCACAAGGTTACTGGGTGCTCACATGGCTTCAACACCCCAAAAGAAGACTCATGCTTCTCATCCAACCAGTAGAATACATTAGTCTAATCTTATTCAATTTTCCCAAGGCCAATTTAAACCCTTCCAACCCCTAAATCACACCAAAACTCTCAACCCTTACTCACACAAGTCCAACTCCAATTAGGACTTCTAATGGCCCTTAGACACAACTCCCAATGCCAAATGGGTACATACCACTCCAAGGTACTCCATGACAACTTCAAGGAAACTCTTTTTCATAGCCAAACACCCCGCTTTACCCTCCCAACCACCCTTGAGGTCATAAAGTATCCTATTGATGCAACATTGTCCTATTAAGACAGTGACACTTTCAAGGCACAAACCCCCTTCCCAATACTCCAAATTCTTATCACAAAGATTGTGAACCCCTTCTACTCTCTTTCTTGGCGCCAAACACACACAAATCCCTTGCTTACACCCCTTTCCACTTGGATTATTTCAACCCACTGGTGCATTGCTGTAGTCTAAAGCACTGTCATTAGGTCAGTCATCATCTTCCTTCTTTGGCTTGGGTACTTGGCATTGCCAACCCTTGGGACATATTTGTGATGTCTTCACACACCCTTCTAGACTTCCACTAACTCTTCCAAAGCTTTATTCTTGCATTCACACCACCCAAAAATCATGATCTCATTGTCTTATCAAATTGAGACACAAAAACTAGTCTCTCCAACACACTTTGTACGTGTAGATTGCATCATGGAACCATACAAAGCATAGGTATAAAAACACATATGTACACAAGATTTTCCACCATTGGTGGGGCTATTTGACTTGGAAATAAAACAAAAATCATTATTGTACAGTCACTGGTTACCCCAATTGTAAGTTTGATAAAGATTCCTCAATGGTATATTGTCTTTATACCAGCACATTCCTAGGAATGCTTGGTATGCAGACAATGGGGCCTCTAGGCATATGTCACCAACTCAGGTGTATTTTACCAACTTAAAGAAACATCTCTATAGTTTAGGTTGAGCTTGTTAACAATGTCAAGTATCTAGTAGTAGGAGTTGGTACAATTCCCTTTTGACTTCAATCAAGTAACTCTTTGGAGTTTGATGATGTGTTGTTTGTTCTTAGAGTATACACATAAAAATTGGCTATGAGCAATTAAATAAATATTTTATATTTATTTAATAATTGTTCTTCTATTAAATAGTCTAAGCCACATCATCTAATCCTCTCAAGGTCTATAAAATCAAGAGCTTCAGTTGAGAGAAAGTTAGAAAATCAAGAGTCTTAAAAATAGTCTTCAAATTAATCATATGCATCCGTGAGTTTTTGAAGCAAATAGCAAATAGCAAATAGCAAATATCATATAACATCATAGTATAATCATTTTAGTAATAATCATGTAGTATTTGCATATCATAGTATCAATTAACTACAAGTTATCAATCCATTCTTCATATGCCATCTTGGAAGTCATCAGTGCATTGTTTGAGAGCACACCATCTGCAACCAGGAACAGTGAAGTTAGGACACAATGAGACATAAGCCATGAAAGTAATATTTGTATTTTATTTCATATATATTTCATGCAGTTTCATTGGTTGAATTTGGATTTCTTGTAGCATTTCCATTTGTATTTTGTGAAACTAACTTATTGCAGGAAGCATTTTGAGGATCAAATTCAAGTCAACACATTTTGGCGCCCACCGTGGGGCTCATAGACCTTGCATATACTCTTAAAAATCTCACAAACAGTGAAATTAACGCATTTGTAATGCAGATTCATGCATGCGTGAATTCTGACAGCGCTTTTGTTCTGCAGGTTAGCGCATTTTCCTTCTAGGTTAGCGTATTTGTAGCCTAGGTTAGGGCATAAGCATTCTAGGTTAGCGCTTTTGTCTTAAGGTCTACGCATTTGCATTACAGGTTCGCCCATTTGTGTCCTAGGTTAGCACATATGTCAAAGAAATCGCGCTTTTGTATCCACAGAGCACCGCTTTTGCAGTCTAGGTTAGCGCTTTTGATCTGTAGGTTAGCGCTTTTGAGCAAAAAGATAGCGCATATGTTAGATTAGCGCTTCTGTTCATAAAACTTACAAAATTTTCTTGCAATTCCGAATGTCCAAGAAATCATATTTTTCAAACTACTAACATGCATGTGCAGGATGACATTTAAGGCGAATTTTATGCATTTCATCATCAAGTTAATTAAAAGTCTTCATTTGGGAAGTAATATATCATATCTTGTTCATCTAGTTTAACTAAGAGGATGAATTGAAAGCATGCAACTTGCATTTTTTAGTATTTTCTCTAAAATAGTTGCACATAGACTTTTAAAAGGGCTAAAATGAACACCATGCTTGTTGGAGCAACATCTCCAACTAGGACTTTAGCCAACAATTGCTTTGAAAAGGTTAAAAAGAACACTTGTATTTCGTGTCTCAAAAGTGGTAGGTATATGCTCTCCCCTTAATTGGGTGACCAAAAAGCCAAACCCACTCTTTTATGCTTTCTTTACTTTCAAACAATTAAATCCTTTAGAGGGCCTACCTTCCCGAGCTGCCTTGAGGGGGCTGGTGAGAGGGGAACGACCTAAAGTGGAAACAAGCTAATACTGAGTCCTTCCAATCCACTATAAATAAATCGTGTTTGTGACAAAAGTCCCAAACAACATTTGCTGATAAGTTCATATCGACACTATGTTTCCCCATAAACCCTATGGAGCATAACCTCTATAGGCTGGGAACCTTCTGTATTTACAGAGCTGAAAGTGTCGCATGTATGGCCACATGACCGGAAGCCTTTACTAAAAACCACTTGAATTAGTTGTCAAAATCCTTCTAGTTGTTGGTGTAGGAGGTCAGACCTCTGAACCGGCTCAAACACATATGGTTCCTAATAGAGATATAAAGTTTGCCATGGGAATTTTTCATGGAAACTGGTGCTTGGCTACCCTGAAGAAGTGAGTGCTGAGGGTGGAGCCAGTGGGGTCAAGCATCTAAATATCCGCTTTGAATAGCGTAGCCTCGGGGAAACCCCATGTGAGATTCAACAACTATTGTCTCAGCCTGCCATAGGAATTGTACTTGCTTATGCATTTTTTTAATTAAAAATTGTGTCTTCTATGTCTGTAACATGTTCCAAATTGTCAAAAATTGAAGAAAATTATCATCTACAAGTGAGCAAAAATCCAACAAATTGTTGAAAAAGTTTGATCGAAAAGGGGAATACAAAAGCTTTCCAACACTTGAAACACCAAATCAAAATCAAAGTGTCAAAATATCAACATCAAAATAATTCTTGAAGTAGGATTGTCTCTAAACCATCACATACTTTTAAAAACTAGCTCAAACAACTAGGTTACTAATCCAACAAGTTATGCTCAAAAGGTTCTATAAACATCAACATTCAACAAGCTATCGATTCAACCATCTTAAGTGCAAAAATCAACATCCTTGTCAAAGTTTCTCATCAGGATAATCAAATCCTCTATCACGAAGCTTGATAAAATCCATACTAGGTTACTAATCTTGGATATATCTTTCCTATTTTGAACCTAGTTTATATCAAAACCAAAATCGCACCAACATTAGGAATCAAACAAACTTGTGAATTGACAAATGGTTATATGAGTTTTAAGTATCACCTTAAGAAAAGAAAACCTAGTTATAAAGCTACTTAGAAAAGGATAAGATTCTTGTATATCAATCGCAAGATCTTATTGAAACATAGGACATTTCTACACCGTTTTCGTCACTACTTATGTGGCTGCGGTATAAAATTTGACGGTGAAACTTTACAAAGATGTGATTTTCAACAAAGAAACGCTTTATCCTAACAAACAAACAATAGTGGTAAGATCAACAAAGCATATCTTCCTAAACCAATAATCACTTATTGACTTTATCCTTTGGAACTTTCAACAACTTTGAAAGAATCACATGCCAGTTTGGACTAGAGCCCAACACGAACAACTTAGAAAACAATAACAAATGGAGGAAGACGATACTCCTGTATTCCACACTTTTGGATTTACCGCTATTGATGAAGAAGCAGTCAATAGCACCATTAGAGACCTTGAGCAAGATTTCAAATTTGATTGGCTAATGGAAAAATTGTTAGCAAAACAATAAGAAAAATATCTTTTGATGTTGGCAAAATCTAGAGCTAAACTACCACAAGACTTTAACATAGAAAGCTTGAAACAAGATGCAAAGACAAGTAACACTCAAAACACGGATGAGCAAAATAACGAAGATGTGAACAAAGAAAGTAACGAAGAAACAAGGAAATAAAAGGATGACAAAAGAAAAGAGTGTAGTGATAAGAGAGCTCACGAAGAAACAAAGAGAAACAGTGTGGATAATCCATTATCAAACCTTACTCAACAAATAAAAACTCTACAACAACAAATATAAGACATGCAAAATGGGACAAGCTCCAATAAATATTCATTAGAAGATATATGCCCATATCCTTTTGATAAAAATCTGAATATGATACCATTTCCGCAACATTGCGAGATTCCTAAATATGACAAATATGATGGAAAATCTGATCCTCAAGATCACATTAGGGAGTTTTGTACTATGAGCATGGAATTTTCTCATGATGCAACTTACCTTATGCGTCTTTTTCCTAGGAGTTTAAATGGACAATCCATGGAGTGGTTTTCAAGATTACCATCTAGAATCAAATCCTTTGAAGAACTTGTGAATAGGTTTATTTCACAATACTCCTACAATATAAGGAACGAAATAACAATGTTGGATCTCTGCAATGTTAAACAAAAGAATGGTGAATCCTTTATGATCTTCTTACAACGATGGAAACGCATGTTTAATAGGTATCCTCAAGATGTACCTGATCAAGAAAAGATGGACATATTCATTGATAATCTTATCAGTGAAATGAGTTATCGACTAAGGATGCAATGTCCTCCCTCTTTTGCCAAAATGATTGAGAATGGTCTGAAAATAGAGAACACAATGGTAAAGAAAGGAGAACTAAAACTTTACAATAATTCATACAACAACAACAACAACAATAGTGACAAACCCAAGTTCTGGTCAAAGAATAGAAATGTCAGCAATGAAAGAAATGGCGATAATAGTACTACAAAAGAACAACAACCAAATTTCAATCTACCAAGTCAAATCCCAAACAATAACAATCCAGAAAACAATAAAGCCAAGTCCTTTTTCTCCAATCCGCGGAGGAAATTCACAAAAAATGGAGAATCTTTGGCTTCAGCTCTAAAAACTTTGCTTTCTAACAAATTAATTGTTTTACCAGAAGCAAGAAATTATAAACCGCCAGTCAAGCCTAATTGGTGAAATGACAATCATTTTTGCAACTATCATCAGAATAAAGGACACCTAACAAATGATTGTCAGAGGTTGAAACATCTTATCCAAGATTGAATTGATAATGGAACCATCACAGTGGATAGCCATAAGACAAACGAATCAAACTTGGCTTTCAAAACTCCACTTCCGAATTATGACAAAGGGGAATTGTCCCAATTAAAAGATGACAAAGGAAAAACAAAAGTGAATTACACTTATACATATGATGATGTGGTGAATGTGATCATTGTTAACAAAAATCCATCTTCAAAACCAATCAATGTTATCACGAGAAGCAAAGCAAAGGTTACCTTTCCAGGTATAGCAAAAGACTCAATATCCACATCGCAACAATACAATTTAGTAGAGTAATAACAAAGAATACCTGCTCAAATATCAATTTCGGAACTTCTCAAGGTTTCACCTATGCATAAGGAAATTTTGGAGAAAGCTTTAGTGGAAACAATAGTTTCAAAAGATTTGGATGTAGATTAGTTCCAAAACATGGTAGGACACCTTATAGCTCCTCATTGCTTATCATTTTTTGAAAATGATGACGCATCCTTACAACATCCTCACAATGCTCCCTTACATGTTAAAGTCTCCATTAATAAATTTCGTGTCAAACGTGTACTCATAGATGGAGGAGCTGGCTTAAACATTTGTGCATTAAGTTTGATAAAAGCTTTGGGTTATTTAGAAAATGTAGTAGACTCGAAAAAAAAAAAAACCGTCAAGGCTTATGATGGAGCAGAATGTTCTTCTAAAGGAACTGTTGTGCTACCAATAAGGATAGGACCTGTGGAAAATGATACATTGTGTCAAGTTTTAGATTTGAACCTATCTTACAACATTCTTCTAGGAAGACCATGGATTCACAAGATGCAAGCAGTTCCTTCTACATATCATCAATGTGTGAAATTTCCTCATGCAAGAAAAAAGATCACTATAATTGCAGATTCTAGTCAATATTGCAATAATTTGAAGCCCGCACAAGATACAAGAGTTCCACATAACAGAGAATCAATATATCCTACCAAAGAAATTCAAACAAAGTTATGGGAAACTTTTAAAGAAAGGCTCAAATTAAATGATGAAGGAATGGGAAAGTATTCTTTGCAAAATTTTCCACTTTCCCCTAAGTCATATGGAAATCCTACAGATATTCAATCAAAGACATTAGGAAAATCAAAACATATGTTTAAAAGAACCTTTGTTAGTGCTGGAACTCTTGAAGAAGAAAATGAAGACAAAGAAATTCTTGGTTGGTTGTACAAGGATGAAGATAAAACTAAAGCAATAGCAGCAGAAGTCAATATTCCCATAAAACAATACGACAAAGGATATGAAATCATGCAAAAGATGGGATATGAAGGAAAAGGACCAATTGGTAAGCAACATCAAGGTATTTCAGAACCTATTTATCCGCACTCACAATCCATAGAAGATAAATCCGGGTTGGGATATCTAAAATCCAATCAAAAGTAACATAATCATCAACAACAAAAATGGAGAAAGAAATCAGTTTCTAAAGAAGAAAATTGGCAAGAAAAGCTACATCAGGCGGCCAAAATAGAAACCAATAAACAAAAAAAGCAAGAAGAACATGAAAAGAAAGAAGAGGACACTACCATCCAAGATAAAGATGTAGCGTCCTAAAATTGTGACACTTGCAATTTCGACTGCATTTGGGTCTTCACGATGGCGACGCAACACGGAACCTGAATGGAGACCCCGAAACTTGTCCATGACATCAAAAACTGCATTTTTCAGCACCCTGGCCTGATCCTCCTTGCACCCTGCTGTCCCTGGAGGTGGGCCCATGGAGCCCAGCGCCCTGGTCCTTCAGGACGAGGGCGCCCAGCGCCCTGGTCCCCCAGGACCATGGCGCCCAATGCCCTGGTCCCTGGCCCTATTTTGGGCCCGGTCTCTTATGGGGCTTCGGTTCTTTATGTTTGCAAATTGGAAAATAATCTTCCTAGGTCGGCCTAAGGTCAGAAAAATCAGTCTATCAACCCTAATTGGCAAGTATATAAACTACTTTTCCTCTCCTAGAAAGGGAGATGAAAAAAAGGCGGAAACGATATTCAAACATTCAAGCATTCAAGCATCCAAGCATTCCTTCAAGCAATTGAGCATTCTAAGTCTCCATTCAAGGCTAAGTGTTGCATTCAAGACAAGGATTCAACCATTGAAGAGGGGATCACATACAACATACAACATACAACAACAATTACACCTTCGCATGTAAGAATACAAACATTCTTACAACAAGGTATCAGTACTTGTTTACATTACAATCATTTACATTTACAGCATTTCTCATTTCTTGGTTAATTCCAAAACCGGGGTTTGACCTAAGGGAAAACCCCTAATCCCTAACCCTCCAATCGTCCTCTCTTTTCTGTGTGTAGGTTGCAGGTACGCGGCTGTAATTGAAGATCTGGAATCCTTGTGCAGAGACGAACAGATCCCCCTTCGTTTCACGGATTTTTCGGAGGACCGTGTGCACGCCAAGCACCATCGTCCCGTCAAATTTCACTCAAATTTGTAGGACAACACCATCTCGACATTTTACTGCTAATTCCAGGTCCGCAGCTTCATCCTATATTCCTATCTCTGTTTATAAGCGAATCTTTCTCACTTTACATGCATTCCTAGCTCAATCCTTCTATCTACATTCTTTACAAAAGAGGGTAGCCTTGCTGTCTTAACCCTTGAAACTCATTTATAATCCAATCTTGCATTGTGTGGGATTGGATCTTGTGGGTTTCAACCCCTCTTTTGAATGTAAAGTCTCCCCTAAGTGAAAACCGTCAACCCTAGTGACCTCCTTTCTCTCTCCTTGGAGTGGTGGGGGGAACACTTAGGGTTCGATCGCGATTTTCCACTTTACATTTTGGTGAACCCGACGTGAACATCCTTTCTGATTATTAATGGTTAAATCTGAAAATTGGATGCCTTGATTACATTTCCATGTTTGATCTTTTGTAAATTTTAGAGGTTAATTGCATAAAAACCCTAAAATTTTCTTTTTAGTAATTGAGCTTACGAAATGTTTAATTGTTAATGCTTGTTTCAGATCTTCCCTTCTATTACAAATTGTCAATTCATATTTGTGCTTTAATTTTGAAAATTAAGTGGTTAAGTGTCAAAACCCTAATTTTTAAAACCCTCTTGATTCAACCTTTGACCGACAATTTCACTGATCAAAACATCTCCAAATCAGCTGTAACTTTGGATTCCGCAACAAAATCATAATATCTTTCATCCCTGAAAATTTGAAAAAAAGTTGCGAGGACCGTGTGCACCCCGAGCGCCATCGTCCTCGACATTTTTTCCGAAATTTCGGTAGCTAGATCTTACTATATTTTTCTGCTAAAATTCAGAATCTTGGCTGATTTCATCAATTCCAACACTTTCAAAATTAAAGTCAAAGTTGGTCTAGTGATTGCTTGGATTAAGGCTCCTAATCATTCAAAAATTGTTGAAATTGAAATTTTGTGTCAAAATTGTGTTCTTACTATCCTAAATCTGAAAAGTGTGTTGGCATTCATTCGAAATTTCAGAACTTTATTCAAATTCTTGCAATTTGTGACTTTTGAAATTAAGTGTTTAATTACACCAACTTTGATTTCCGCCTTCAAAATTGAATTTTGCGTGAAATTGAGTCAACTTTTAAATTTCAAAACTTGCATTGCTTTTGGTATTCCCTCTAAAATCATAAAATTCAAAATTTCAGTTTCCCTCTCTTTTTCAAAATTCAAATTTTGCATTTTTCAACAATCTTGGTAGGGTTCAATTTTGAGATTGCAACTTTAATTTGGCCTATCTACAGATCATAAAATCACTCAATTTTTTCAGATTAGCTTTAAAATCATCATAACTTTCATCCCTGAAAAATTTCAAAAAAAGTTGCGAGGACCGTGTGCACCCCGAGCGCCACGGTCCCTGACATTTTTTCCGAAATTTTGGGAGATTGTCGTGATTGCATTTAACAGCCTAAATCTAGGAGATTGGCTAATTTTATTGAAATTTGCTACCTCTAAATTCAAAATTTTCTCTCCCTCTCTAGTGCATGAGTTTTACAACAATAAGCCTTACTTACACTATTCCCGTTAGACGAAGCCTTAGAATTAAGTCTTTCCAAGGTTTAACTACCGAGGAGATGGAACCTAATTTGAATGACCTTTTCAACGAGGACACGGGTAATTCCTCTAATCCTCTTAATGATGAAAAATCTCTCCATGAGGTTTCTGTAGAACAACTTTCGAAATTGGATAACCAATTTGATGATTTTCAGCAATGGATGTCTCAAGAGTATCCCGATAGTCAAGCTCTTTCATTAATTGAGGGTCTAAAATGAATGGTTCAAAGTGATAAGAATGGAATTGATATTTTGCATGGTATTGCACACATTGTGGATTCGAATGTGATGCCTATGAAGAGTTGTGCCGAAACTTTAGGTTATACACAACCTCCCACTCAAGTCAATCATTCTACTCCGTTGACAACTTCTATTGCTAGTATACCTACCTTTACATCAAACATAATGACTACTTCTATACAAGACATTCCGCCTATGATCACCAGTCATGGGGGCAATCCTTCCTCTTCAATTAACCCTCTTCCTTCATTCAATCCGACTTCTTCATTCATTCCTTTAATGAGTGTTCCTATTATATCTCCACAAATGAACATGACGCAAGGGGGCAATTCATTCAACCATTCCATTCCTCCTTGTAGTATTCCTCCTTTCCAATCATCTCCTATGACTAACTATCATAGTGTCCTGCCACCTTACTCTCAATCAATACCTTCTTTCAATAACATAATACCTCCATCTCAATCTAACACGTCTAATATGAACTCTTCGACTGAAGCGACCATTAACAATCTTGCACAAACTGTCTCTTCTTTATAGCAACAAATTGCCTCTATGAATCAATCTAAGTTTAGTGTGCCCACATTTGATGTTGCGAGCCCACTTTCTCTTGACATTGTTCGAGCTATTCCTCCTAAACATGTTAAAATCCCGCATTTGGAGCTTTATAATGGTAAAGGTGATCCTCTAACACATGTTAAGACTTTTCAAACAATATGTACCGATTTTGCTTATGACCAAAGGTTGCTTGCAAAACTGTTTACTAGGACATTAAGAGATAAAGCCCTACAATGGTATTGCTCGTTGCCTTCTTATTCTATTACTTCTTTCAAACAACTTCCAAATGCTTTTATTCAACAATTTCAAAACAATATAAGTCCTAAAGTTACTTTGATTGATTTAATGCATTGTAAACAAGGTGTTAAAGAAAAAGTGACTGATTTCATTGGTAGATATAAGCATTTGTATGCTCAAATTTCTTTTCCAGTACCTGACAATGATATTCAAAGGATCTTTATTTCTAATTTACAAAAAGATATTAGAGAAAAACTTCTGTTTTCTGAGTTTACTTCTTTCCAACAGTTGTGTGCAACTCTTCACAATTATCAACTGACTGTGAGTCAAATGGAACAAGAAAATCCTATGGCTCCGAGTGATAAGGGTGATAGTAGTCAACAACTATTTGGAAAGTTTAAACCGAACAGAGGGTTCGTTAATGAAAACATCATCAACAACAATGTGAATGCAGCATCAGGTGTGCCTCCTATTTCTAAGTTTTTCAAGAAAGAAAGAAAGTTTACTCCTTTGAATGAATCATTGCATAGTATCATGAATAAGTTATTGGAACAAAATGTGCTTACTCTCCCTCCTGTAAAGCAAATCGATCCTGCAAAGATTAATTCACCCTATTTTGATAACAAATCTTTTTGTCAATTTCATCGTCAACCTGGGCATGATACTGAAAAATGTTTTGCTTTAAAGGGTAAAATTCAAGATTTGATTGATAATAATACTATCTCTGTCTATGGTATGAATGATAAAGGCAATACATTTGTAGCTCCTCCTAACCAAAATCTTAAGATTTTTACTGATCCATTACCTTCTCATACCTCTAAAGCGATTGAGGCTAATGATTCCTCTTTCTCATCTGATGGTCTTGTGTCTATGACTCCGAATGTGATTAACTTTGTAGAGCAGCAAGAAAACCCTAAAGAACCTTCCATCACATTTGATTCTAGTGAAACTATTAGGGCACCCGATGGTCCTTTATACATAGTTGCAAAAGTCAAGAATACACCTTGCCGTGGAGTGCTTATTGATCCTACTTGCATGGTTAATGTTATTACTGAGGAATTTCTTTTTACTTTGCAATTGAATCAAGTGATCTATGACAAAACAAATGTGATTGTGAAATTATTTGATGCATTTTCTTCTCCTGCAATTAGTTCTATTACATTACCTATTGAGGTCCATAACAAATCCCTTGATGTGAACTTTGCTATTATTCCTTCATCCGAACAATTTCATGTGAAGTTAGGCTATCCTTGGCTATCTTCCATGAAAGCTATTGCTTCTCCTATTCATAAATGTTCAAAATTTCCCCATAGTGGTGAAGTTGTTACTGTCAATCATAGTCTCTTTAAACCAACTGAAAGAACTTCTAGCATTCCTATTGATTATTTTTGGCCTAAACAATTCTTATCTCTTCCTCCGCGAAGTGATCATCTTTTCAAATCTTATCAAAAGTGGAAAACAAATATGATCCTATCTCTAAGTGAACCTAGAACACCCAAACTTGATATTCCTATCATTCTTGAGAAGGAAGTTCTTCCTTTGAAAGATAAAACTAATGTCTTTCCTCAAGAAGATTCCCAACCCATTCCTATGGATGTGACTATGTCTATGTCTAATAAACTTTCTAAAAGTAGACCTATACCTCCTCGTCATGATGGACTTGGTCTTCTTCCTAAACCAAATATTCCTCCTTTATATGGAGCAGGTCCTCCTCCTTCCTCTTATGGAGAGAAGAGACCTTCCTCTTCTCCTATTATCCAGCCTAAGAGACCACAACCCAAACACCCAAGTGATAAGGATGAGAATATTCCTCCTCCTCAATTTTCTCAACTTCCTACTAAGACTAGACGAAATCGTTCTACACGTGAACGCCGATGAAAGTGTCGTCTTAGAGCTCAAGTAGCTGCTTCTCAAACTTTGCAATCCCCAAAAACACCTTCAGCTAGCATTATTCCATTTTCTCCTTAGCCGAAAATTGAGCCAAAATCTCCAAAACATAAGATGCATGATGGTCTTGATCTTGTGCGAGTTAAAGATCCTATTTTTATAAATCTTGATGATGATATAGATGAAAATGTTATTTATGATGAAAATGTTACTTCTTTTCATTCTGATAGTGAATATGAATATGTTGATGTTGATAACCATTTATCTAACGAATTTTCTAAAGCACTTATCCTAGCTCCTAGACAAGAACAACGTGGCTTGGAACATGAACATAGCCCTTGTTTGGATCTTGTGATAGCTCCATCTGCTGTGTTGAATGTTCCTCCTCTAGCGTGTTTCCTGCCTTCCCGAAATATTGATCAGCAAGATCGGGGGGTGGATGACGTGCTAGACTAGTTTCATTAGCATAGCAGATTCTCTCCTCCTCTCTTTTGTTACTTCTTCTATGTGTTATTCTCATTCTTCTATTTGTTGTCCTTAGTGTTGTCTACATGAGGACGATGCAAAGCATTGAGATCTCTTTTGGTCTCTCTCATGTTGACTTATAAGACACATGTGTTCCCTTCTTCTAGGTGACCTTCCTTGATTAGGGAATGAAGAAAAATTATGCATACATATATATGATATACATGAATTATCATACAGTATACTGACCCCGAGGAAAGCGAAGTCACCTCGTACTTTGTGTTTTGTGTCTATTATCCTTGGGTTTATCTCACACTTGGGGGCTAAATCTTTGTGATAACGTGCTCCTTTCCCTTCTCATTTCTTATGTGTATCACTACCTTAAAGCAATCACCCCCGTTGAGGAGTGTGCGATCGCTTTAACATAGGGGGGCATACACCCCGTCTATCCCTTCAAGATACTTGAAAATTTCTTGGCGAACTTAGCGTTGCCTTGAAAATTTTTGGTATTTCTCTTGCATGACTCATAGTGAGGGAACCTTACTACTGACAGTCATGGTTCTCCCTTGTGATCTTCCCTTTTACTTTGTCAATCGAAGTCGTAAGATCCTTAGTCCACTGGGGGCTTGGTGTGTCTTGCCTCCTTGACGTGGTGAAAGTCTTTCAATGTTGTTTCCTTGTACTTTACCGGAAGTATGAGCGTACGCTTATACTCCCGCTAAAGTGGGGGCTAAATGTAGCGTCCTAAAATTGTGACACTTGCAATTTTGACTGCATTTGGGTCTTCACAATGGCGACGCAACACGGAACTTGAATGGAGACCCCAAAACTTGTCCATGACATCAAAAACTGCATTTTTTAGCACCCTGGCTTGATCCTCCTTGCACCCTGCTGTCCCTAGAGGTGGGACCATGGCACCCAGCGCCCTGGTCCTTTAGGACTAGGGCACCCAGCGCTCTGATCCCCCAGGACCATGGCGCCCAGCGCCCTGGTCCTTGGCCCTATTTTGGGCCCGGTCTCTTATGGGGCTTCGGGTCTTTATGTTTGCAAATTGGAAAATACTCTTCCTAGGTCGGCCTAAGGTTAGAAAAATCAGTCTATCAACCCTAATTGGCAAGTATATAAACTACTTTTCCTCTCCTAGAAAGGGAGATGAAAAAAAGGCGGAAACGATATTCAAGCATTCAAGCATTCAAGCATCCAAGCATTCCTTCAAGCAATTGAGCATTCTAAGTCTCCATTCAAGGCCAAGTGTTGCATTCAAGACAAGGATTCAACTATTGAAGAGGGGATCACATACAACATACAACAACAATTACACCTTCGCATGTAAGAATACAAACATTCTTACAACAAGGTATCAGTACTTGTTTACATTACAATCATTTACATTTACAACATTTCTCATTTCTTGGTTAATTCCAAAACTGGGGTTTGACCTAAGGGCAAACCCCTAATCCCTAACCCCCCAATCGTCCTCTCTTTTCTGTGTGTAGGTTGCAGGTACGTGGCTGTAATTGAAGATCTGGAATCCTTGTGCAGAGACGAACAGATCCCCCTTCGTTTCGCGGATTTTTCAGAGGACCGTGTGCACGCCGGGCGCCATCGTCTCGTCAACTTTTGCTCAAATTTGCAGGACAGCACTATCTCGACATTTTACTGCCAATTCCAGGTCCGCAGCTTCATCCTATATTCCTATCTCTGTTTATAAGCAAATCTTTCTCACTTTACATGCATTCCTAGCTCAATCCTTCTATCTACATTCTTTACAAAAGAGGGTAGCCTTGCTGTCTTAACCCTTGAAACTCATTTAGAATCCAATCTTGCATTGTGTGGGATTGGATCTTGTGGGTTTCAACCCCTCTTTTGAATGTTGTGTAAGGGAAAAAGCGAGACTAGGTTAACATGCCCTAATCCTACCTTTTGACACACATTACGGAATACGAAAGAGCCTAGAGGTATCACACAATTGGCTACTTCTTCTTGTGAAAGAGAGAGCCATGAGCTACCTATTAGGATTTCTATTCCTTTGTTGAAATTGGAAGATCAAATGATGCAAGTTCAATTCCTAATCCCAAAATGCAAGTATGAACTAATAACAAGATTGCATAATTGAGATTAAACAATGAACAACTATAAACACAAGGACAAAACAAGAATGCAGATGCGTACCCGGAGTCAAAATATGATTGAAAATGTTCAGGACGGGGGCGCGGGCGCCACTGTCCTAATTCTGTCCCAAAAACTGCACCTGAAACTGCTGTTTTGCACTCTGGAAAACTATCGGAAATGTCAAAAAATGTTGTCTGTCAGGAGGACCAGGGCGCCTAGCACCTCTGTCCCAGGGACCAAGGCGCCCAGCGCCCTTGTCCACGTCTTTTGCTCTGCAATTTGATGTGGAGTGCTGTCTCGACCTGCTTTTCCCAAATCTGTCACCTGCGGCGTCGTCCAAGTTTCGAAACCTGCAATTATATCTGAAAAGGGTATGGGCGGCTATATAGGGTTTTGCCTTAGTCAAACCCTCGCTTCGTTGGTTTCCACCTCCACGAATAGCCAAGTTGTATTGTAAAATGTATTGTGTGTGCAGACCTAGTGTGTGTGCAAGGTCCTAAAATGCAAGCAAGCAAACTAGAGCAACCTAGAAAGTAAACCCTAATTGCTTGTAAATGATAATGTAAATGTTCTAAATCAAGATGCAAAGTGATCTAAAGCATGAATAAAGGATATATTGAAGCTAATGCAAGGACATGAAAACAACATGAAATCATACCCAACCCCCAAGGGAGGAGTACAAGCCAATCTTCAGTCGGTAATCTCCTATTGTTCTTCAATGTCTTCCAAGCCCTAAATGGATGAATGAAATTGATAAATGCTTGATAGAAGGATGTTGAATGTTGTTGAAGCCTTCAAAGATCTGCTCTTTCGCTGCATATGAGGTTCCTGAAAACAAAAATCAGATTCCTTCAAATGAAGAAAGAGAGCTCTTATATAGGAAACCCTAGATCGTAATTTCGTCTTTTGGCCAACCTAGAGATTGAATTTCCCGCCAATTTCTTGGGGTTAAGCTTTATTTTGTGATTGGATTGTGCTCCTAAAATTTCGAGAAAAATGTCCGGGACCATGTGCACTCCGGGCGCCACAGTCCCGACAACTTTTCACCAAATTTTCAGGGCCGTCAGATATGATGATTTTAGAGAGAATCCCGAAGTTACAGGTGATTTCGAGATGTTTTGACCCCCGAAACCAAGCCCCCAAGCTCAACATAGGACTTAATTAGGGTTTTTGATTGAGTGATGTATTGGAGGAATAAAATGAAAAAGGGCACGCTTTAACGAAAGGGCCCAACTTTATGATGCAGAGAATGATGAAATAGGACCTTAGACCTAATTAATTTGATTAATTAAGTGTTAAAGGAGAAATGCAATGCAAAATGTAAAATGCACCAAGGCGGGTGCTAAACTAGGTGTGAAATTGTACCACCCTAGCAAGTGCGTACAATTTACGACGCTACAAATGTAAAGTCTCCCCTAAGTGAAAACCGTCAACCCTAGTGACCTCCTTTCTCTCTCCTTGGAGTGGTGGGGGGAACACTTAGGGTTCGATCGCAATTTTCCGCTTTACAAAAGAAAAATCTTGTCAACAAGTTCTGAAAATACAAACAAAGGCAAAATTTGAACAAGATATTCCAGAAGCAGTAAAAATAGAGATGACAGAAATCAGAGAACTTTTTGCACCATACAACATTCCAGTATGGTATAGTGGAGTAATCTTAGATCAAGATTCAGAGACAGATTCCAATGAATATGAATGAGTCTAGATGCCTTATCCACTACATCAAGTAAGGAACACAATGAAGATCAAGAAACTATCACGAAAGAAGACTTGTCTATTGCAGAATAAAAGATGAAGTTAGAAAGAAGACAAGAGAAACTCAGAATTCAGAGAGAAGAGGCGTATGCAAAAAGAAAAGGGAATGACAAAGACAAAGAAGCAATGCCATAAGAAACACAAACACAAGTTAGATATGGAAGAACCACAGAAGAACTAAGAGATAGTCAAGTTGGATTGACTATTAGTCCAGAAGAAGTTGAGTTTGAAATGAGACAAAATCTATTAAAAGAATCCACTTTACCATGTGCATAAATATGTCAACTTCTAAATACAAATGAGATCAATTAAGAAGGAATTTGCAGTATCAAAGATGTGCGTTTGGATATAATCCATTCATTTAAGAAACAAACGCCAGTTGAAGAACCACTTGAGTGTGAACTACAAAATGCTAATATAAATTTTCTTAAGACTAATTCAGAAATGCTTGAGAAAGACAATTCTCAAAAACATTTAATCTATGACAATACCTATTCTACGCCAAGTCATAATCATTATTTCATGAACATTGAAACACCTACTGATGATAGTGATTATGATTTACCCCTTCTGCATCCTGAACTAATTGATTGGGATAATTTAGACAACCCCAAACTGAATGTCTTTTCCAATGATCATGACTTAGTCATGTACCTTAACATTGTTGAACCCATCCATCCTAAGATATCTTCCATTGTAGAATCAAGTAATGTTTCTCGTAATCAGGAGAATGCCAAACTTTTCAGTCCCAAAAGCAAAATAAAACAAGGAAAGAGACCTATTGTTGAAAACCATTTCATGGCAACATTAGATCAATCAAAAGAGAAAACAAAGGACATATCTGATGATGAAAACCTCCTTGAGGCACCAGAAGATGGAAAGTTTGACATTCTTCCTGCATATTTTCAAGAGAGATCTGTTATCCTGATAGAACCGATAGAAGCAGTAAACATTGGTACTGTAGACACTCAAAATTGTCCAGTCTAATTAAATAAATATTTTATTTATTTAATTATCTAAGCCTAATTCTTCTATTAATTAAATAAATCTTTATTTATTTAATTAATTCATTTATCCTCTTCTAGCCTTATTTCTCATTTAAATAAATACATTTATTTATTTAAATTATCCCTTTCCTAAATTAAATAAATATTTAATTTATTTAATTATCCTACTTCTTCTATTAATTAAATAAATCTTTATTTATTTAATTAATTCATTAACCTTTTCTACCCATGACACATGTCATTCATCTCTTAATTCCTACACTACCTACCCTTTTCATTATTTTATTATTTCTTTTACCTACCCTCTAATCCTAGCCGACCTCCTTTTTTTACACCTCTCAATCTTATCCCTCCATTTCTTATGGTGTTTTCTATTTAAGGAGATGATTTCTTCATTATCAAACCCTAATCAATCATTCTAATCACTCAGACTAATCAACAATTTGGAGGACTTGACTACACTACGATTCTACTTGCAACCACATTCTGTTCTTTGTTGAGCTCTTGTGCACATAAAATCTGAGAGCAAATATATCAAGCAAGATCAATGGAGATAGAAAGAATGGAGATCAAAACCCTATTGGACATGTGATGGTATAATCTTTGTGATTTCATGTGATTTGCATTGTCTTAGGTAATCTTCATATGTTATGGTGGATCTTTGTTGATTGTTAGGCTAGGGTTTTGTGGTTGAATTCATTTAGCCTTTCAATATTGTTATTATTGTTATCCATTTTCACCATAAACATTTTGGCACGCCCGGTGGGACATGGATTTTTCTTAGATCTGTGTTTTTTGCAGATTTTTCTAACCCTATATTGCTATTTTGTAAAACAATTTGGAGAATAACCTTGTGCAGCTAGGGTTTTGGACACAAAATCAAGATCTTGGAGAGATTCGATCATATCTCACAAACGGCTAGGAAATTTTGCACCAAATTATTTTTGCAGGTTGAAGAAAGTATCAGGAGCTCTCAATCCAAAATTCAAAATTTTTGGAGCACATTTTCATTTTCTAAAAATTTTTTATGATAAAAAATTCATTTTAAGAGCAAATGAGAGAATTTTTCGGATTTTCTTACATTTTTGGAAATATCTCATAATTATACATAGGATCTGTTCTTTGTGAATTTAATTTTGATGCAAAATATTTCCCTAAAAATCGGATCTTTAAAAATTAGGGTTTTTCTTTATTTTGATCAGATCTCACAAACGGATTTGAATTTTGACATAAAATTTTTTGTGCAGGTCAGGAAAAGTATCAAAAAGATTCAGAAAAAAATTTCAGATTTTTTGGATCGATTTTGCATTTTATATGAATTTTTTATGATTTTGCATAAAAAATTAATTTTGAGAGAAAATTAGCAAATTTTTTAGATTTTCTTAGATTTTTGGAAATCTCTCAGAATTATACATAGGATCTATTATTTTTTATTTTAAATTTGATGCAAAATTATTCTTCGAAAATCAGATCTTTGAAAATTAGGGTTTTGCATTATTTTACTCATATCTCACAAACTGCTTGGATTTGTTGCAGAAAATTTTTTGTGTAGGTTTGGAAGACCATAAAGACTCTCTAGTAAAAATTTCAGATTTTTTGGATTGATTTTTCATTTTATATGAATTTTTTATGATTTTTCATAAAAAATTAATTTTTGGAGCAAATTAGCAAATTTTTTGGATTTTCTTACATTTCTGGAAATCTCTTAAAATTTTACAAGAGGTCTTTTTTTATGATGAATCAAGTCTTTGAATTGGTCAACAAAACGCATTGTTGAAGGCTCCTATTTCACAAAGTCTTTTGGATCTAAAATTTACCTAACTTGTGTGCTTGCAGGAAGGGGTGATCATTTGAAACAATCCAAACTACTAATAAATCTTTGTTGCAGGTCCTTGGCAAGGGTTTTTGGATTTTTATTGTGTGCTTTGTTTTCATAGACTAGCAAACACTTCCATTGGTGCACTAAAATTGAATCATTGTCTTTTGTGTCTTGAGCAATAGGCTCTTTTTGTTTAATCTTTAGAGGGCCTATCTTCCTGTGTGGTCATTAGGACTACTAGTGAGAAGAGAACGACCCAAGTGGTAGCGATGAAAACCCACCTCTTTCGAACCACTATAAACAACTGTATTCATGGTGAAAACTATGAATAACGTGTGCTGATTAGTTCATACCGACACTATGTCTCCCCATAAACCCGTTTGATCAAATTTATTTGATCATTTGTAGGGCGCAACCCCTACCGGCTGGGAGCCTTCTGTATTTACAGAGCTGAAAGTGCCACATGTATGGCCACACGAGCGGATGCCCTTACTAGCACCTTTTTGTTTTAGAAGCCCAAATCCTTCTAGTTGTTGGAGCAGGAGGTCAGACCTCTGGTAGCGGCCCACACACATACGGTTCTTAGTAGAGATACAAAGTTCGCCATGGGGAGTTTTCATGGGGACTGATGCTTGGCTGACCCAAGAAGTGAGTGCCGAGGGTGGAGCCAGTGAGGTCAAACATCTAAGTATCCGCTCTGAATAGCGTAGCCTCGGGGGTAAAACCCCATGTGGGATCAACAACTATTGTCTTGGCCAGCCATAAGAATTGTGCTTGACTTATTTTAAACATTCAAAACATTCAAGACCAAACAAAAAAACATTGTGTCTTTTGTGTCTTCAAGTGTATGCAAAACAATTTTACATCAAACAACACACTTTTCTTGGAGTCATTGTCAGTCTAAACACTTGCAAACATTGAGTCCTCATCAACATTGTGTCCTCTTGTCACGAAAAATAGTCAAACATTCAGATTTGGTCACAACCAACAACTTCACAAATTGGAAAAATTTTACAGTCCAGCAAACAAAAGAAATCAGTTTCGGAATACTTGAGCTTCCTAGGTTGTTTCTTCAGGTTTCATCTAGCATTCAACCTGTCCTTGGGTCTCACATAGTCCATCATTGCTTCACATCTCATTTTACATTCATACTTGTCTAAACTTGGGTCAAAAGGTCACTTGCTTGTCCTCATCATACTTTGTCAACACACTACATACAACTACACTTTGCTAAGTGGTCCCTCATCAAGGTTTCTTACCTTTGGGTCTCATTTGGTCTTACTTAGGGTCAAGGTCAGCTTACCTCATCAAGATAAACTATCCTCTCTTTGGAAGTCACACCTACTCTACTACATACATACTTGGTCTTACACTTTGGACATTGCAAGTACACCTGAGATTCATTTACACTCCATACAACTCTTGGTCTTCCATACTCTTGCCATTTTTTCATCTAGTCTCTCACATCTTGGTCAATACCTAGTTCATGGTTGAAACCCGTCTTCAAAAATCTAGGAGAGAAGCTAAAGAGGTTCAAGAGTCCGCAAACATGAGTTCTTATGAGTATGACAATGATTTATTTTTCAATCCTGAGCACACTACATTGCCTGACATGGATGTTTATAGAAACATTCCAAATGTGGAAAATGCAGACACTACAAACAACAATGCTACACACAATGACAATGTGGACAACTTTTCAATACATTCAACAGATGTAGAAGAATCCATTATGAATCCCCATTTCAATAGATTGGTTGAAGAAATAATGAGGGATAGACAGTACTTTTTACACATGATGGCACAAAGTGGAGCCAAGATACCACATGATTTTGACATGTCTCAAATTATGGAAAACCGACCTTTGCAACAAACTCACTCCAACATGGATCAAAGGAGACCTAATAGTGGAGGAAATAGAGGACCAAATATGGTACCTGAATCACCATCAGCTTTGCTTCAAAAACCAGAAGTCCCACATACACATGGTCAAACATATGATACTTACCTTCAAAGACCATTATGGAAGCCTTATGCAGATAGATATGCTCAAGCTATGGATCAACCAAAACAATTGGATATTCAAAGGCATGCTCAAAATTCGGACACAAGGAAACCCCGTGTCAAATTTGGGGGCAACACATTAGAACATGACATGCCTGTAGAATATGGTATACATGCGCAAAATAGATATGGGGTTCCTCAACATGAAGCTATACCAAGTGCTCCATATATGCCGCATCAATATAGACCTCCTCCATATGAACATGTGTATGATCAATATCATCCATATATGCAATATGCTCCTCCTCCAATGGGTGTCTCAAACATGGGGTATGCTTCAAGAAGTTGATCTCCACCTAAGCAATTTGGAGCAACAAATCAGAGATTTACAAAAGAAAATGGAGGACATAAATACACCAAAACCAACATACACAATGAGAGACATATGTCCTTATCCATTTGACAAGAGCATTCCAATGCCTCCATTTCTTGCACACTTTGTGACGCCTAAATTTGACAAGTATAGAGGAAAAGGGGACCCCAAGGCACACATAAGACAATTTTTCACAGCTTGCATTGAGGTAGCGGCAGAAGAAACATATTTGATGAGATTGTTCCCACAAAGCTTAGGTGATCAAGCTATGGAATGGTTCTCCCAACTACCACCTGGTATTAAGTCATGGGGTGACTTAGCGGAGGCATTTATTCAACATTTCTCCTACAATATAGAGACAGACATATCAATCACTACTTTGTGCAATACCAAGCAAAAAGAGGGAGAGTCTTTTGCATCATTTTTGCAAAGATGGAGAAATCTAGCTAGCAGATGCTCTTGTGAAATTCCACATAAACAAATGGTAGAAATGTTCACTCAAAACGTTAACAAGGACATTAGCTATGATCTAAGGAAAGCTTGTTTGTCCACCTTCAAGGATGTCATTGAAAAAGGCTTAGCAATAGAAAATGTTCTAATTGAACAAGGAGTCATTAAGATATTCAAGGAAAACAAAGATGACTTTAAAGGAAAAGACAAGCCAAGATTTTGGAATAAAAACAAGAAAACAGTCAATGATGGTGTTGTTGATGCCAACACGGTGCGACCCAAATTCATCTTTTCAGGATCAAGTTCTACAAACAATCAAGTGAATACTCAAACAACTTCTAGATCACGAAGGAAGTACACTCCATTGGGAGAACCACTTGAGTCAGTCTTCAAAAAGCTTGTGGCAAACAAGGTGATCACAGTTCCAGATTTTCCTCCATATGAACCAAAGGTTAAACCAAATTGGTGGAATGATGATGAGTATTGTGAATTTCATAAGAGCAAGGGTCATAAAACAAGTAATTGTCATCGACTGAAGAATATTGTGCAAGATCTCATTGATAGAGGTGACATTGAGATTGAGGGACACTCATCCAATCAAGAACATGAGATGTTTAAGGAACCATTCCCAAAGCACGACAAGGGAAAAGCTAAAGTCACAGATGATCAAGCCAACTATACTAGAGCACCTTACAACTATGATTCAACTATTAATCATATCTCGATGGACAATCATATCTCTACTATTACCATCAAGAACAAAAACCCTGAGAATCCTCCTCAGCGACCCAAGATTTTCCTAAGAGGTGTTGGATCTTCTTCCGAACCTACTTCTGAATGTCATGTTACAACCCGTCGAGGTAAAATTACTTTACCAGGTGCCTCAACTAAAAACACCACTTCTTCATCTACCAAACCTGAGTATGACCTTGTAGAACAATTAGGGAAGACACCCGCGCTCATTTCAATCCTTGAACTATTACGCATATCTCCCGCACATAAAGCCATTCTTGATAAAATCTTGAGAGATACTGTTGTTCCTACTGATCTGAACGTGGACCAGTTTCAAGCCATGGTGGGATACCTTTCCATTCCACATTCACTTACTTTCACGGATGCCGATGACGCCTCCGTAAGTCAGCCACATAATGCGCCATTACACATTGAAGCCTTCATACACAAACATCGAATAAAACGAGTCCTGATAGATGGAGGAGCAGGTCTAAACATTTGTACATTGAGCACAATTAAACAATTGGGATATTCTGATAAAGCTATGAATTCTACAAACAAAATCACCATCAAGGCATATGACGATGAAGAGCGTTCATCCAAGGGCACAGTCACCTTACCTCTCAGAGTTGGGCCAGTTACAAAGGATGTGGTTTGTCAAGTCCTAGAACTTGATCTCACATACAACATATTGCTAGGACATCCTTGGATTCATGAGATGAGAGCAGTCTCATCTACATATCATCAATGTATCAAGTTTCCACACAATGGAGTTGAAGTGACCGTCAAAGCGGATCCAAATCCATTCATATATTGCAACAATCTGCGACCTAGATCAGAAATAACAATTCCAGCTAATCGAGAAGCTATTCCATCTTCAGCATATGTGGATCCAAAATCCTTAAAAGCTTCTACATCAAAGCAAACAGAGCTAAAATAAAAGTTAAAGATTAAAGACATGGTATGTGGTGAGTATATCTTTCATGTTGATCAACTCCCACTATCTCCTAAGGTATTCAGTCAACAGGAACAATCTACAAGCAATATGCAAGACCAAGGAATTGGGTGTGAACCACCTAGTGTTGTGGCTACTAAGTCCGAATCCAAATCTCCTCTAGCGGTGCAAGCAACTCTTGATATCAATAGTCCTAAGAGTGGTTCCAACAAAGAATCTATTGAGTCTATCACCAACCCTCTTGATAACTCACATGGCCTTACCATTTCATCCACTCATTCCATTTCCACTTTGCTCCCAAACTTGGATCAACAAGAATCACAAAAGCCCTCACTCATTGGGGATCAAAAATCAAGCTTTGAAAAGAAAAATCTAAAAGTCAATAATAAAGAAAAATCCTTTAGTCCAAATCAAAATCAATAGCTATGGGACTCTAAAAAAATCAAAGTCAAGGATAAAAATCCTATGAAAGAAAAAGAACAAGAGTTGATCTCCCCTAAAATCAAAGTAACTGGGGGCAAAAGTTCTACAATTTCAAGTCAAAAAGCACACTTGTTGATCCTAAGTCTCCATCATGCTATCTTACTTTCACTTCTTTTCACAATCATAAGCCTTCATCACTCATCCACTTTTTCCGCACATCCTTCCCCTTTTGGCGATACATCATGGACCTTTAATGGAGCTTCCTCGAAGGACTTTGCTATCAGTGATGCCCAAACTTCTTTAGTTGATATGCATATGGGCCTACGTAGTCCACACACTAGTAATTCTATCTCAGTTCCTTTATCAAGGAAGAAATTCACTCAAGCTACACATCATTTAGTCAAGGAACATCACAGTTACAATTATAAAGTCAAGCCTCACAAATTTGAGGTAGGTGACTTGGTTCTCAGAGAAAATCCCAAGAATTAGCAAGACAGAGAGAAGAAGGGCAAGTTCGAACCAAACTGGCTTGGTCCTTACATCGTTACAACAGCCTATGGATCTGGTGCATATCAGCTCTCAACTACAGAAGGTGAACCTTTGGAGGATCCTATCAACAACATGCACCTTCGCAGGTTCTACACATAGTTCTTTGGGATATCCTAATTCAAAAATACAAAAAAAAAAAAAAAAAATACAAAAAAATTATAAAAACAAAAAAATCATTACTTGGTGAAAACCTGGCAAACAGGCGCCTTGTGACAACAAAAAAAAAATAAAAAATCAAAAAAGTAAAGAGAAATAATTTTGTCCAACAGTGAAAACCACTTCGGTGGCACCCTGGGCAAGTACCATGGTGAAAACTGGGTCACCAGCGCCATGCGTAGAGACATTGCTCCTCCCTCCTTCAGGATTCACTTTCATCCTTTTACTTTGCACACACTCACGACAAATTCATCCATAATAAAATTACCCATTCCCATCATGGCTTGTTATTGATCTACCTAAGATTGGTTAGCCATTCAAAATAAACCTCCCTTTTCACCTCCCTTTCTATCCATAATAAATTAGATCCTATCTATGGCTAAGGCAATTCTTACGTCTAGTGATGGGTGTGGAACTGAGAACATCACATGTTTCGAGGAGTACAGTTTCTTCCAGCTTCCTTCAGTTTATCCACGCACAATCCGCAATAAAGCAACATTCTGCATTGCCAGTCCGCAATAAAGTTTTATCTTCTCCACAATAAAGTATCAGTTTCATGGATTTAGTCAGTTTCAGATGAGACACAGCAGCAACAATGAGCTTCAACAAAATCAAATCTTTCAACAAACTCAGACAACATATGGTTCAGTGTTATCTATCCTTTTTGTGAAAGTGAACATTGTGACCACAATCAAATAAGACTTATACAAGTGACAAGAGACACTAAACTTGAGGACTACAGTGGATGTTGGTGTCGAGTCTTGGTTTTCTTTTGATTTTATCTTTCTGGTGACATGTCTTTTAGCTTTTCCAGGATGTCTTTGACTAGAGATTCTATTTCCAGGATGTCTTTGACTAGAAAGGCGAGGATGGGGTATCATCACCTATTTTTATTTGCTGTCTGTGGATTGTCTCTTAGTAATGCTATGACTTGTCCAAGGATATGAGGACACTGTGAGTCTAGTGTGAACTGGGGCATTCCTTGTTTGTGACTGTCTTATCTCCATGCAAACAGGTACAATGACTTTCTGGGTTGAACATATGCCTCGATTGTCATAACCTATTTTGTCATAATAAAGCTCAATGATGATAACGCACAAGAAGCTCTTTCACTTTCATATCTTCTGTCTTTCATCCCCCCTTTCTTGATTGACTTCCATCATCCTTCTCGAGCCCGCGTAGCCTGCTATCACATGACTGAGTATAATGACACACCAAAAACATTTGCATTTCATGTAGTTTGCACTTGCATTACCACATATAAGCATTTCATACATACATATAGATATCACAACTACA